>NW_024427638.1:0-120678 GCF_017562075.2 Anopheles merus | reverse complement strand
TTATGCATTCAAAACTGCTGACAACCACGCACAGCTTTTCGCACTTATATGAAGCAACCGATTTAACCAGAAAATGTGCACGATCTACTCTGATGAGTTTGGATGAAAGCAGTAGAACAAAATGCCGGATGGGATTTTAACCACATCCTATTTATATAAGCTTTCGAGTTGCTAATGATTTTGATTTGCATAATCCCATCTACACTAGTACATCTTCAGTTTGCCTCAATACAATTATACCTCTCTTAGTGTACATAAATAAATAGTATTAAAAAATCGTGAGAAATACAGCTACGCACGCATCTTTTGAATAAGTTACTGCTTTCGTATGCCTATTTTGATCTTAACGATCCTCAGCAAAAATAAAATCAGATTTCTCGCGTAGCATTAAAAACACAATTCTCGACGAATGTTATTGTTTAGTTAAATAAATTAATTAACTTTGAACATAAACTTTTTTGAAAGCAGTAAGGCCTGCCATACTACGGAAGAAAAATAAACACTTGTGTCTTTCAATCAGGCTGTTACATTTTTAACACATTTATAAGCTTAGCAAACATCATGTACAAGCATCCTTTTTATCTGTGTTTTGAGGTTTTTTGACGAAATATTTGACGCTACAGATAATAGATTATTTTAAATAAAACTAGAAAAATATTAGCGTTTTTTTACGTTCCATAATGAATAAAAAACCATTTTTAAATGAAAAATTTTGATGAAAAACTATATGATGACCGATGGATGAAATGCATCTTAACAGTGTTACATCAGCGATGGAACGACTCATTGAGCTCTCTTATTATTATTATTACGGGTGGATAAACAGGGTCGCTAACATACGGCAGTTGAAACATTTCTTAATTTTTCTAAACAGCTTCTTGATACTGTCATCTGATAATAATTGTTTTTGTAATCGTATCTGGCGTTGTTAGGTAACAGTTTCAACAAAACAATTTCACACGGCTTAACAACATGTACACGGCTTAACGATATGTATCTATATTAGTTGTTATTTTGGTAACCAAAAGTGTTAAAATGTGTTTTAAGCATCGTTGTATTGTTGTAAATTTAATAAAATCGAATCATTTTCATCAAAATAACGTAGCCCTTCATGAATTTCTTTCGAAAAAGGCGTATCTTGTATCTTGTTCTTCTCTGATTCTTAGGTAAGGCAAGTCTAGGCCAGAAGTATCTTGAAGATAGTAGGACAATGGTTATCATTATTCAAAATAATTCGAATAGACAATCCTGTTTTTCGGCTTCCTCTGCGGCTCGTGCCGAAACTGTACATGTTTTTGGACACAGAAAGTAGACAGTTGTAAACAAAGCGTCAATGGTATACTGCGATATTTGGTACACCGGTGATATTACCTGGATGGCTTGCTGGTGATATGAAGGATTTCCAAATGATATGAAATGTGCATAAACACGGGCGCATCGTGTGCCATAAATTGAGCGTGGCTATTAACACAACCAGTGAGAGGAGATTGAAAAATTAAAATGATTCATAACTTAACTTAACTTAACTTATATGATATACACATATTCTTCTTCTTCTTTTGGCTTCTTTTCAAGGCCTGCCTGTACCACTTGCCAGGTTGGCTTTCAATGACTTTTGGATTACCCTCCCATAGCAGTCCCACGTACGGTCTAGTAGGGCTTGAACCCATGACGGGCATGTTATTAAGTCGTAAGAGTTGATGACTGATATGATATATGATATGATGATGATATGATATATATATATATATATATTATATATATATATTATAATATATATATATATATATATATATATATATATATATATACATATATATATATATATATATATATATATATATATATATATATATATATAATATATATATATATATATATATATATATATATATATATATATATATATATATATACATATATATATAATATATATTATCTATATATATATATAATAAGTACATACGTATTACGTATATATGTACGTTTATATTTGTGCATTCAGTTCTTCTAAACAATCTAAACAAGGAAATACAGACTCAACATAAGTGTTTACAAGACAAGAAAGAGAGAGAAAGAGAAGAGAGAGAGAGAGAGAGAGAGAGAGAGTGCAAGAGAGCAAGAGAGTTAAAGAGCGCTTAAATATATGAGTGTAGTAGCGTGTCAGTGTGACAACAAAAGAGAAGGGGGGAGAATTTAAGAAACGGGTATGGGGAATTTTATCCTCGACTATCGTCATGTGTATGAGAAAAAACCGCACTTTATACAAACAATGTGATGAATCGGTAATATTGTTGAATAAGAGTAATGATAATGATCTGTCACTCCAGTAAAAAAAAGTGTGCAGTGAATAATACCTTCGGTCTCTGAACAATAAACATGTCTGCCAATCCATTCTTCTAAGCGTATAAATTACCTTTAAAGCATTCATCTGCTTGCAAACTGACAAGATGCTATAAATTATTCATTCGGGCTTGTTCATTTTATTTCCCTCTCCACATTCTTGATCGTATCCAACGGAAGTGTTGTTCTTTGTTAAATTTGAACAAGTTATTTACATATACATTGTAACACATGTCAGATGAACACAAAAATCCGTTTCACTTGGTGACTAGACTCGCATCTACTCTTATCACATATCATTTTATTCGTCCTAACTTTTTGAACTAATTTCTGCCACATTTAATTATTTATATGATCCGCACGCATGTTTCATCTTTTGATACTCAGCGACGAAATGTTATTTAAATGGTCATGGGATGGCATGCTTTGATAACAGAGGTCGTAAAATAAAATTAATGTATTCGTCTCAGTTCGTCAAATTTCGGGTTTTATTTCAGGTGAAATGTTCCAAAAACAGTGTTCTTAATTTTATTAAATGGTAGTATATATTAATTTCAGATTTCAATTTTTTTTGCGTATACGTAAAGCATAATTTGTGTGATTAAATCTTTCTTAAGCTTAATATTGTTTGTTACTCCAGATATTTCATTATACTAAGTGTGTATTTCAAGTTTGGAGTAAGTTCATTCTACCATTTAACTAAATTAATTATTAATTTGGTTTCTCAAACTTTTTTAACAACTTAAATAATCGTGCCTGGTAGAGGAAGTTAAGCTATATTCATGAGCGAATCTCTTCTGCAGCTGTCATCTCATCATTTTTACTGTATATTTTCAACAGACATCTAACAGCAGTAAAAAAAGTCAAGAATGCCACAAGGATAAAAATATTAATTTTCTGTTTTTTTCACGACAGGTGTTATTGATGCTCTCAAGGCAAATTAAGGGTGCCATTTCAACGGCTTCCCGTATTTAAAATACTATTTCTGTTTGTTATTTTAAACTTGACACATTTTTTTATTTAATTGTTTGACATACATGTGTTATTTACGCAGGCATTTTTGTTCGAATAATGTTAATCAAAATGACTACAGGGTCTTTAAATTTTGACATAATTTTAAATAATCAATTAAGTTTCAAAAAATCATTATTTTAAACGATTGATGTCGATTACGTTTCTTGAGTTTTCAATTTAGATGTATTTATAATCCTTATCTTATACGCTCGATGTCATTTACGTTTCCAAAGAAAATACACTACTATTTAGCGATATTCGATATTTGGCCTATTTTTCGAAAAAGATCTAAAGAAACTATTTTATACATTCTTACTTCTGCTAGGCTTTTTCATAGCTCGAAAAAATATATAGCATTTCGTTTCAATAGATAGTTCAGCATTGTATAAAAAAATCAATTCCTCAAACGACCTTTAAGTCAAACATTAATGTTTGCTGATGTGGTGGAAATGGGAGCCATGAACTTGTCTAAATAGAACGCTCTTTTTTGTGAATAAAAATTTCATCAAACCTTGAATGCCAGGCAACAACCCGTCAGCTGTCGGTAAGATTTTTTTTTACATTCATGTTGTTTACGTCTTCAACAGTGTTTTAAAAATAGCAGCCGATAGCAATAAAAGAAAAGTATACGTGGTTGATAATGGTCACGTATATATCATGCTAATTCGAACAGTAGAAGAAACAAAATTACTTAGCGGTCTTTAAGCATTACAACATGAACAAAAATTAAATTAAAACTGTACATAAAATTGTTTATAATTTATGATTCAATATGATGTGCTTTGTGGAATTCAATATATGTGTGTAAGAAGAAAGCAACAGATTTTTGATGAATAACTTTGAATAAATTTATCGTATTCAAAAACTATCTTCGAGAGTTCGATTGAGCATATCAAAATACACCTATAAATTTTTTTTTGTATATTTTGTTTTTTTTTTTTCAGCAGAACAGCAGCACACCCTTCCCTCAGCAGCGTTTTTTTAACTGACCAAAGCATGGGAAATTGTTTGGGTCCACGACGGGGCAAGGGTGAAAAAAAGTACAAAAAGTATCTTGGATTAAGAAATTATCAAGTCTATTACAAAGTTGAACGGTGTGCTAAGATAATTTTGTAATATTATAACTCTATCATTTCAAATTCATAAGTTATGACTGGTTGAAGTTTAAAAATCTTGCTGAACTACGTTTTTTCTCCAATTTTAAACGTTTAAACGCAACCTCAAATGTAAAAAAAAGCAAAAATTGCAGTGTTATTGACAAACATATGTATATCAAATGAACTAACCGGTTTCTAGCGGCGCTAAGCGGAGTTGAAAACGTTCCATTGGTTTTATTCAAATATTTTGTTTTCTCTGAAATTGTCGACCGAGATAAAGTAAATGCTGGAAACATGATTTTCTTTTCCTTTTTAAATAAAGAAATATTAATGCAGGGTGCTTTGAAAAATTTATTATACTTTTTTGACTCTTTGAACTTTTATTTGTTAAATTTGGTTTTGGATGTTTTAAGTGTTTCATTATGAAAATAAATACAATATTTCTCAAATATAAAACTATGTTGATCTCTCGATTGTATTCACCGATTTTAATACGTGTATGTAAAAAGGTAACTATCCACGGAACGATTGTTGAAGGCGAATCCGTTTTGCGTTACCATGATGCGATTCTTCTGTGGATTCCCGCCTTGCAACTGACAGCGATTTGTGAGGGCTCGCGACCCAAGGAACATTTTAAATCGTATCATAGTTTTAACGATGTTGCTACGGACATTTCATTAAGCCTTATTTTTTCATTTGAAAGCCGTGTATGACCTCATAAGACTAAAATAAAACTAACTTAAGACTGAAAGGGCCCATCTACAGAACTCTGTTAAGACTACTAGTTAAAACCATTTCTAGAACTTTAAAACGTGAGGCGCTAATAAACTATCAAAATTACAACATATGCTATGGAAATGTTCTTGAGATGGCAATGAAGCATTCAATATGAAGTCATAATAATGATTGAGAGTTATTTGCATATTTTTATGTTGTATTGATATTTTTTCTGATGATCTCGCTCGCGTACGAGCAGAAATACATGCCAAGAAAATTTCACTGTTGAAATACATTATAATAATTTGAAAAATATCAAAGCGCCTCAATAATATGCAACTTTTAAGTTTGAAAATAGATTATTAAAAAATACAGATTCGTTTTTAAACGAGCACAATTTGCACCAAAAGGAGTGTCGTAATAAACATGAGGTGAAGGTCGTTTTGGAAATTGCCTTTTTTTCTATTTGTCATGTATACTACGAATTTGTTTTTAAATATATCAACATGGTTGACACATATTGCACACACAAATGAACAATCATATTAATAAAAATGGATTCCATTGGCTTAAGATCAGAAGACTTTCCGGATCACAAGTTCAGTTGATTTGCAGTGCAATAAATGTGGCCAAGATCTTTTTGAACAGCACATAGCTTTAGAATGCGCTTGTGCAGACTAATAAGTTTTAAGAATCTCCTCGTACAGGCAGTGTCAGAGATACGCAGAATCTGGTATACGCATTTTTATATAATCGTGGATTTTTCAGTTTTATCCATTTTTATTTATTGATTAAATTAGAAACACATCGAATAATATTTGCAGGGATAAAATCACCCATTACAAGCAAAAGGAAAATAAATTTGAATATTGTTTGGCTGAAAATCCCAGAATACATTTATGAAGAAGTTAGAAATACTCGGCTTATCAAATTTTTTCGTTAATAGCGTATTTCAAGTACAACCTGTATAGCCTGTTTCAAGTTCCCTTCGTCCAACACTTAATATGTATTTAATAAGAACAATTGATATTGATGCCTTAGTCTCAAAAAACAAGTCTTGAAACGAGCTTAAGAATACATTTACAGGTTGATTAAAGCCAGCCATCAATACTCCAATTTTAGTTTGAACAGACAGTCTTATAAGCATCATAGTCTCATGTAACAAGTCTTTAAACATGCTTAATAATGCGTTTACAGGTTGATTAAAGCCAGCCATAAAAACCCCAATTTTAGTTTTAACAGACAGTCTTATAAGCGACTTCAGAACATTTTAAAGGTTTAACAACTTTAAAGGCTGTTAAGCATCTTCAAAAAATATGTTAAAACTATGTGGCTCAGTGTACTCATAGTAAAGAATGCTTTAAGACATGTTTAAGTGTAAAAGGTGTGGGAAATGTTTCTTGGGGAGGGCTCGCACTCCAAACAAGCCCAAGATCCCTGGCTCTAAAGAGCTTGCGAGCTTAGGCTCTGTCAAAATAATCAACGGACCAAAATTAAATGGCCAAAAATTTGGTCACACCCACTCTCCCGGTGGCATCTCTCCTTTTCTTTTTTTGGCGCTCAGCAGACCCCACCCCTTTCTTTGATTTGCGCGTGTCATTCCTTCTCTGTATTCCCAACCCAAGTAGCAGAGCCGAAGTTGTTGAGAGATTTTTCTGTGTGCCAAAGCGAGAGGTCCAGTCTTCTATTTCTAGATTTTGGACGGAAAACCGCCGCCCGTGTAGAGGTGTGTGCGTGTGACGAAAAATGATGGAGGAAAAGGGGGGTAGCGGGGTCTGAAGTCTTTCGTTCGTCACGCACACATGCATTTACCAGCGGATATCGCTGGACCGAGTCTACCCATCTCTCTCGATCCACCATGATTTTTCTGCTATCGCTCTCATCCGAGTGTGAGGCATCCTCAGTCTGTCCAGAATTTTCCCTATGGAAGGATGTACTGAAGTGATGTGCGATTTCTTGTGCGACGTACTTTGCTCTTTACGTTTTGTGCCGTGTTCCTTCTTCTTCAGTTATGGAATGATTTATCCTAGCAAATTGTTGAGGTAAGTTCTTGCTGTGTGCTTGTGCAGGTACATTCAACTAACCCTTGGCGTCTAAAAAGTTACAGGTGTGTGCGCTATTTATCACCTGCTAGCCTCGTCAACAATGTTCAAAAGAGCGACGGAAAGAAAACGTTTTTCAGTTTTAAAATATTAAGGTAAGTGTTGATCTAATCATATGTGCAAAACTCTCCATAGTAATACATACTACGTACATAAATTATTGGTTCATTTTTGGACAGCGTTCAGCACAACACTGCCACAAACCAACGCACTGGATTACGCCAAGAACATGTCGAAAGGCGCGCAGCCCAGCGTCATTACTTAACAGAAGCCGGTTCAAAACGCGCAGCTCCTGTTCATGACGTCATCACTAAACTGAAGCCAGTGGAACACGCGCAGCACGGATGGTACCCCGAGCGCGGTAGGAGGAAGGAAGAACAAGAGGAGGATGAACGGTAAATTTGGAACGGGGAAAGCGTTCTGCCGTCTACACAGCGGGAGTATGCCGAAACACATGTGGGAAGGGAGAGAGATATTATTTTATAAACAGCATGCGAATGTGTGCATAAAGCAAATGTGAACAGCCTCATCATTTCTATAAGTAAACCGAAAAAGGGGGTGGAGCAAACACATTGGTATGCGTGAGTGGCTGACGAAACCAGAACGTTTAGATGTGTGCGTGACGGATGGTTTGGGCGCCTGAGGCGAAGCTCTCGACAAGACTGCAAACGAGAGCTTTGTGGAGAGCTTTGTAGGGAGCTCAGCTTACACAGGCCGCCGTCGGTTTTTGCGTCCTTGGGCATGCATCTACCAGCGGATTGCGCTGGACCGAGTCCACCCATCTCTCTCGATCAACCATGATTTTTCTGCTATCGCTCTCATCCGGGTGTTTAGCATCTTCAGTTTGTCCAGAACTTTCCCTGTGGAAGGATGTACAGTCTGTTCCCGAGTTACGCGGTTTCTGCGTTCCCGACGAATCCGCGTAACTCGAATATCCGCGTAAGTCAAATTTTACGTTTTTTGACTGAAATACTATTGATTACCCGTAGTTATTGATTTAATTTAGTATTTTTATACACTTTATCATTTATTTAATAAGATTCGTGCAGAAAATTCTTACATTTCTGGCTTTTAAGCGGTTTCAATTTGTTGGAAAAAATGCAATTTTTACCGAACTTGAAGCAAATTGTACTGATTTGACATTTAACCTTTCAAATTTTGAAAACCGCGTAACTCCGAATCCGCGTAAGTCGAGAACCGTGTAACTCGGGAATAGACTGTACTGAAGTGAGGTGCGATTTCTTGTGCGACGTACTTTGCTCGTCTACGTTTTGGGCCGTGTTCCTTCTTCTTCAGTTATGGAATGATTTATCCTAGCAAATTGTTGAGGTAAGTTTCTTGCCCACATGTGTTGTTGTACAGGTACATTCAACTAACCCTTGGCGTCTAAAAATTTACAGGTGTGTGCGCTATTTATCAAAGACTACATGCTGGCCTCGTCAACAATGTTCAAAGTGAGCGACGGAAAGAAAACGTTTTCCAGTTTTAAAATATTAACGTCAATTTTGATCTAATCCTATGCGCTAAACCCTCCATAGTAATACATACTACTTACATTTATTATAGCTTCATTCAGCCCTCGGTGAGGACGTCATTACTTAACAGAAGCCAGCTGGACACGCGCAGCACAGATGGTACTCTGAGCCCGGTAGGAGGAAGGAAGAACGGTAAATTTTGAAGGGGGAAAGCGTTCTGCCTTCTACACAACGGAAGTATGCCGAAACACATGTGGGAAGGGAGAGAGATATTATTTTATAAACAGCATGCGAATGTGTGCATAAAGCAAATGTGAACAGCCTCATCATTTCTATAAGTAAACCGAAAAAGGGGGTGGAGCAAACACATTGGTATGCGTGAGCGGCTGACGAAACCAGAACGTTTAGATGTGTGCGTGACGGATGGTTCGGGCGCCTTTAGCGATGCTCTCGACAAGCCTGCAAACGAGAGCTTCGTAGAGAGCTTTGTAGAGAACTCAGATTACACAGGCCGCCGTCGGTTTTTGCGTCCTTGGGACGTAATCCGAAAAAGGGGGAGGAGCAAACACATTGGTATGCGTGAGCGGCTGACGAAACCAGAACGTTTAGATGTGTGCGTGACGGATGGTTCGGGCGCCTGAGGCGAAGCTCTCGACAAGCCTGCAAACGAGACCTTTGTGGAGAGCTTTGTAGAGAGCTCAGATTACACAGGCCGCCGTCAGTTTTTGCGTCCTTGGGTTGCTGGTGGTTCTACATCATACACTGTATATGCTGTATGTTTGTTTTACCTGCGGCCAGTGCTGCAAAATGTCACTATCAATGTAAGAAAAATCCTGACTGAAACAAAATTCATATCACTATCACGTACTCACTTGTGATGGTCGAACGAGAGATCCACATAACTTAGCGTGAGATTTTGTCGACGAACTCATTGTCACTCACTATATCATGATGTTTTCTGACAGTGAGCAGTGCTGCCAAATATCACTGATATTTCCATCCAAACTCATGATTGATACACTATCCATATTAGAACACGTATTTCTCTGCGATTGGGGGCCTTCACGATTCTAGTTAGTTTTTTGTATGGAGTTTGACAGTTGGAGGCTGAAATCATGTAAACACTCCATACAAAACCACACAAAAAACTAGCCTGCAATTTTCAGTCTAGATTATTCTAGCCACAAAGCTAGAATTAGTTTCAAGTACCTGCTCGAAAAGACGGTGTTGTTTACATTTATCCCAAGGTGCATTAAAGAAATCAGGTGATGGCATCTAGAATCAAAGTGTATGTAGTCCAGGTGGTCTCATAGCATTATTTTGTAACCAATTTTGAACATCACTTTTTGACAGAACGAGTGAAAACTTTTGCTCCAACGAGCTTTCTGGAGGCTTGACGAATACACAAAACACTCTTAAATCTTCATTCAGAAGCAGAAGCTATAAAATCAGTGTTCTAAATTCATACACCTTGGGATAAGCCCACCTGTATATTATACTCACTTAGATAGCTGCTCAAAAACTGCTATACAATGCAAACAGCTGACAGGCTGAAATTTCAGCCTACGAACTTAAAACGGAAAGGGCCCCATTGTCAGAGGAGAACTGGTATTGTCAGTGTGCGTGTGATCGGGTTGGTGATATTTTTTCAACGAGTTTTTGGATCTTCGATATCCAAATATTCGGTCCGTGATTGGCATGAAAATGTTTCTAACATTATCACCAAAAACTCATTCCCAGCCATCTTAGTTCCTTCAGTTCCCGGATCAGTACTGATATTTTTAAAAACTACATATTCATTGTTTGACCCAACCCTTAGTCGGCAACGGCATATGAGTTTACCGACAAATGTAGCACTGCAGCAGCGCGACGCGGAAAGAACGCTGGCAAAAGTGTATTTTCAAGACTACTGTTCTTTTATGAGAAGATGTCCACGCTGATCTCTCAGGTGCTGGCTGTAATTGCTACTGTTCTAGGCAGTGGATAGACACCAATCGAACACGGGGAATGAATAACGCTACAGTTGAGAGGCGGTCTTAACCGTCTTGTGTACGACCAAAAAACTTTACGTAATCGGACAACCGCCTACCCGGGTAGGCCATACATTTTGTATGAAACAATGATGTTTTTTGTGGTTAAAAGAGTATATCTTTTGAATTTCTAGTAAGATTTGAATGAAAACTGTCTTAAAGGTTCATAATAATGTTTTATAACACATCGTAGTAAAATTAGAATTTTGAAAATCCTATCGAAATTTTTTTATATCAAAAATATGTTCTAACTCCACCACCATACTGGCCAGGCCGCATGTTTTATGTGGATGATTAGTCTTTTCTAAGTTTTACTTACGTTTCTTTCAAAAGTTCTCAGAAAAAGTTCAAAAGTTCAGTTCAAAAGTTAAAATATGCTCATTATGTTTATTAAAAACCGGCTCCGACCGGCTTCAGACAACTTCGGAACCTCCTCCACTCCAATCCAATGGAGTCGGCTCCGTACCGTACGGCTCGGAAGCTGACTCTACTCCAGCTGCTTTGGAACCGGCTCCGCACCAACGACTCCGCACTCATGGCTCTGAAGCCGGTTTTTACAGATTGCACCAAAAAAATCATTTTGAATAAAGTATCAATCGGGAAGATCCATAAATAGGTGAGTAAATAATGTTGAAAGGAATCTATAAAAAAATTGATAAGTGTTGAACATTGTTCAACAATCACACAATCACATCGGGTGTTAGCTTCTACACTTGCGAGAAGATAGATTCGTTTTTAGGCTATCATACAATGAACGTTAGTCCAGAGCCGTTGATCCGGAGCCTTTGATTCGTCGCCGGCTCCGGGGCTGTTTGTACGGAGCCAGCTCCGGAACTGTGGTGCGCTTCAAAACACCCATCCCTATTCGGCAGTAACATTATGCCAAAAGTATGAATGTGTTGCGCAGCGACCACATCGAAGGTGGCTGTTTGAATTTATAATTAAATAATTTATATTTTGTTCTTAGTAGGCTATGATAGCTTGTAATTTAGATTATAAAAGGAGGAAATAATTATAATAAATCAGTCTTACACCAGCATTTGATGAGTGCGTTTCTCTGTTTGGTGTTAAGATTCTCCCGGGTGAAGCTTTGGGCGAATACGATTGCCTTCTCGACAACGCTTAACGAAATCAGTAGCGGTGCTACCACGGAATATACCTCCCAATTTACATTGGAAAAGAGGTAACATTTTTGATTGAAACAAATATTGATAGGATTTTTAAAATTCTTATTTTACAACGATATGTTATAAAACATTATTGTGACCTTATGAGACAATTTTTATTCAAATTTGACAAGTAATTCAAAAGATATACGCTTTTAACTATGAAAAACATAATTCTTCCATACAAAATGTATGGCCTACCCGGGTAGGCGGTTGTACATGTGAAGGGTATATATACTTAAATAACTTAAAAAAATATTTGAACATATTTGATATTTTTTATATTTTGCACATGGGTAGAAAAATCTTTTCTGAGGCATTTTTAAAATTTGAAATCGATACGATTTTTTAATTCAAAGTAATTTTGGAATAAAGATGCAAGACTTACCCGGGTAGGCGGTTGTACACATGACGGTTAAGTTAACCCAAGTGCCACAAATCGACTAAACGACCACTGAAAGGGTTCTAAACAACTCAAGCTCTCAACCTAAATGGAATATAGAAAGACATCGTTTAGCAGACAGCAAACGACTCATGTATTCTAAAAATAGCAAAAAGCTGGTAGCACCATCTGATTGTGGGATACCTAACCAGTGAAGCTTCCACGCTTCCCGCTGTGCAAAGCGACAGGCGAAATCATGGCGTTCGGAGAATTTTCTCATGTCTTTCTTTTCTCTCCAATGGCAACCCGACAGACAAAGAGAACGAAATTTTCAGGCGAGGGGTAGGTAGAAACAAGCGGTGGGGGCCCGGCCCAAGATCGGATCCGAAGTCCGTTGTTTTGGGCTCGAAATTAAAAATGGCGGATGGAGCGCTACCACGGAGAGAATGCGCTCTCTTGCTTGCCTTTAAAATACACGAGGCGCTCTCGCTGTAAAGAACGCTCGCTCGCGCTGTTTTATCATACCCCTTCCTCCCCGTTTCTTTCGGCTTGCGCTGCGCTGAGCTGGTACCCCCTCCCACTTGATTCCAGCGAATTGCGCTGCGCTGGACTGACACCCCCTCCCACTTGTTTCTTTCGTAGCACGCTGTGCGCTTCCCTTCATTCGGATTTGGTGCACCCGAATCAAAACAAAACTTGAACACATTAAACTTGGTTTATATTTTATTACTTTTATTGCAAATAAAGGGGCATTTTCGCACATAGCTTCACACAATCTTGCCACAAAATCACACACATTATTTATATTTAAAAAGTCGTCTTATTCAAAATAGCCGTCTAACTGCATGAATACCGTTGTTGCTGTTCAATGCAGTAAACAAATATTGAAATAAAGTAGCGCAAATCACACATTTAAGATAAATGGTGAAAGAAAAGCGCAGCTTCATTTCAATGTGCACAACACTTCAACACTTAGCGAATCTTCGATCGCCCGGGACTTAGGCTAACACGCGCGCGGCCTTTCTCGGCGAAAGCTTGAGCTGAACTGACGATTTCGTGTGGTGGCAAGAAAAGGAGCGCACAGAGGAACACTCGCTGCACTAGTGCGAGCGAGACACCGACCCAAGGACGCAAAAACCGACGGCGGCCTGTGTAAGCTGAGCTCCCTACAAAGCTCTCCACAAAGCTCTCGTTTGCAGTCTTGTCGAGAGCTTCGCCTCAGGCGCCCAAACCATCCGTCACGCACACATCTAAACGTTCTGGTTTCGTCAGCCACTCACGCATACCAATGTGTTTGCTCCACCCCCTTTTTCGGTTTACTTATAGAAATGATGAGGCTGTTCACATTTGCTTTATGCACACATTCGCATGCTGTTTATAAAATAATATCTCTCTCCCTTCCCACATGTGTTTCGGCATACTCCCGCTGTGTAGACGGCAGAACGCTTTCCCCGTTCCAAATTTACCGTTCTCCTCCTCTTGTTCTTCCTTCCTCCTACCGCGCTCGGGGTACCATCCGTGCTGCGCGTGTTCCACTGGCTTCAGTTTAGTGATGACGTCATGAACAGGAGCTGCGCGTTTTGAACCGGCTTCTGTTAAGTAATGACGCTGGGCTGCGCGCCTTTCGACATGTTCTTGGCGTAATCCAGTGCGTTGGTTTGTGGCAGTGTTGTGCTGAACGCTGTCCAAAAATGAACCAATAATTTATGTACGTAGTATGTATTACTATGGAGAGTTTTGCACATATGATTAGATCAACACTTACCTTAATATTTTAAAACTGAAAAACGTTTTCTTTCCGTCGCTCTTTTTGAACATTGTTGACGAGGCTAGCAGGTGATAAATAGCGCACACACCTGTAACTTTTTAGACGCCAAGGGTTAGTTGAATGTACCTGCACAAGCACACAGCAAGAAACTTACCTCAACAATTTGCTAGGATAAATCATTCCATAACTGAAGAAGAAGGAACACGGCACAAAACGTAAAGAGCAAAGTACGTCGCACAAGAAATCGCACATCACTTCAGTACATCCTTCCATAGGGAAAGTTCTGGACAAACTGAAGATGCTAAACACCCGGATGAGAGCGATAGCAGAAAAATCATGGTTGATCGAGAGAGATGGGTGGACTCGGTCCAGCGCAATCCGCTGGTAGATGCATGTGTGCGTGACGAACGAAAGACTTCAGACCCCGCTACCCCCTTTTTCCTCCATCATTTTTCGTCACACGCACACACCTCTACACGGGCGGCGGTTTTCCGTCCAAAATCTAGAAATAGAAGACTGGACCTCTCGCTTTGGCACACAGAAAAATCTCTCAACAACTTCGGCTCTGCTACTTGGGGATAGCCGCATGCCGCTGCGAGAAACCCAAACTGAGCGCGTAGGCTGAAAGTGAACGCACACATTCACACATGTGTAATTGTGTGAGTGCAAAAACTGTGTAGAAACCAAAACACGCTCGCGCCTCCGCGTAATTCCGCGTATTTCCAACCGTCTCCCCATGCTTCTACATACCCCTCGCCTGAAAGTCGCACACTTTTTCATTCTCATTGCTAGTAGGGAAATTTGTCAAGCAGCTCGTCGAGCTACCCGTCCCTGGCTCCGCCTCATACCCCTCGCCTGAGCGCGCTGCCGATGGTTGGGATGTGTTAGTGCGTCAGACGGCCAATCGCTGTCAGTTGTCGTCCGTGCTTTTTCCCTCCATAGCGCTATCTCTTTCTCGCTTGTGGTCAATGCTCGCGAGCTGTGGTGGCGCTTAAAAAGCCGTTGACAAACATTGCGGCGAAGAAGTTTAATTTTCACAAATCAAACCAACAAAGCGCAATGAGTTCAAACGCTGCCATGTAACAATGACTAAGGAATCGCTAGCACACGCTGGAGGGTTTGCTGTGCAACGCGCTGAACCCTAATTCGCATTTACACGTACATCCCGGCGCTGATTTTCATCAATTTTCCGTTCCGCCAGCTTCAAGAACGCAAGCTGATTGTGAAACCGGCATGGGTGTTTTTTTAGATCACGGACAGGTTTTATTGTTTTTATTGGTTTACACCTTAACATTAACCCTGTCCTCGCCCACTCCCTTCTCTCTTGCCCCGCGAGAGGTCTATGAGGGAGGACTTTTACTGCTCCTCGGAGCCTCTCTTTCCCGTGCGCCAAGCACCTAACACATGTTTATTTCCCCCTTCTTTCCCCTTCATATTCATTTTGTCCTCCCTGCAGCTCAGGATGCGGAGATCGTCCTTTCGGCCATACTTTGGTCCTCCCTAGTTCCTCCACAGACCACCAACATAGCACCCAGCGCATGTGTGTGTGTGTGTGTGTGTGTGTGTGTGTGTGTGTGTGTGTGTGTCCATGTTTTGGTCTATTGCATTCCGTTGATTTGTCGCGCCACCGCGGCAGACCCGGCAGCAACAAAGACAAGAGAAACTCTTCCCCGGGTGTGGACTGTTATGCTAAGTTCTTTTTCTTATTATTATTATTATTATTATTATTATTGTTATTATTATTATTACGCAACTGACATTTTATAGCACGAATAATCAGGAAATCGAGCATATTCCCTTAAACTGGAGCCTTAAACTGGAGCCTTAAACTTCCCTTAAACTGCACCAGTTTAAGGGAATTTAGAAAAAGTCCTTTAAAATCAAATGTGGTGCGACTTTTTCGATATTTTCTTCTAGATTCGCTCGAAAACGATGTTTCCTATCGTTATAGTTGGTCATGTACCCAATTTATTCTTAAATAATAGCACCCCGCGCATGTGTGTGTGTGTGTGTGTGTGTGTGTGTGTGTGTGTGTGTGTGTGTGTGTGTGTGTTTGGAAAACTGTCGCCGAATGTATGCTCTTCCGGAATGTTATGATCCATCGGTGGCCATGGGGACCCTACGATCATCGGTCAGGGCCTAAAATTGTTGCAGGTATGAGGGGGTGCAAATGATTTTCCAGTCACGGGGCCCCAACGACTATCTTTCAAGGGGCCCGGCATACGGCATACTACGGCATACGGCATACTACGGCATAGGGCATACTACGGCATACTACTAGTCCGCCTACCGTTAGATCCGCCGCTGGTTCATGACGGTATTTTTTTATCGTGGAGGTGCATCCTTCCCCCTACCTGCACCGTATGCATTGCGCAGGAGACAGTGTGGCAGTATGCAAGTTGCACGCTGGATAGGAGCGGGCCCACCATCATTCCGCACATCTGCATGCCCGTCATGGGTTCTAACCGCGTATAAACCGTCCGCCGTAGCAAGAGCTGACTATCCGGCTACGTGGTACTCAAGTCCTAAAAAGGCCGGTATGATCGCGTAGGCCATAATGACAATAATATTAATAATAATAATACCCAAGTGACATTTGCTCGAAATTGTTTTACCATATCTGCTCGATTAGTACTCGATACGCCTGAAATTTTGGATTTGTGTGTGATCAAGTGTGTTGAAAGCGCCAAGATTTGGTGTGATCGTAAATTAGACGTTCTTCTATCGATGGACGATGCCGTCGAGCTCATTTTTCATTCATAGCTATGGTTTTTTTTTATGAAAAACAAAAGCTAATTTTGTCTGACGTTATTCTATAAAAATTGATATTATTTAGGAATAAATTGGGTACATGACCAACTATAACGATAGGAAACATCGTTTTCGAGCGAATCTAGAAGAAAATATCGAAAAAGTCGCACCACATTTGATTTTAAAGGACTTTTTCTAAATTCCCTTAAACTGGTGCAGTTTAAGGGAAGTTTAAGGCTCCAGTTTAAGGGAATATGCTCGAATTCCCGATTATTCGTGCTATAAAATGTCAGTTGGGTAATAATAATAATAATAATAATAATAATAATAATAATAATAATAATAATAATAATAATAATAATAATAATAATATAGTAATAATAATAATAATAATAATAATAATAATAATAATAATAATAATAATAATAAATAATAATAATAATAATAATAATAAAATAATAAGAAAAGAACTTAGCATAACAGTCCACACCCGGGGAAGAGTTTCTCTTGTCTTTGTTGCTGCCGGGTCTGCCGCGGTGGCGCGACAAATCAACGGAATGCAATAGACCAAAACATGGACCTACCGATCCGAACTCATTCCAAGGCGAAAGCGCGAACGCCAGCACGCACCCACGAAAGCGCGAACGCAAGCACGCACTCCCCCCCCCCCCCCGACAACTCCCCCCCCCCCCTCCCCGCATGATCGATTACGGCTACCGTAACGGTAGGACGGCTGGTTCAGCTTTCTTGTATCGCATCCTCATCCAAAGCGCCGGGCGGGGTGGGGAATCGCGACATGATAGAGTGAACTAGGCATGTGTAAAATGAACCAGAATCGCACCGTTCGAACAGTTCGGTAAAGTGCACGAATGAACGAGGTTCTTAACAAAAAGAACGACCAGGACTTTTGGAAGAAACTGACTACACCGAACACGTTCGAACGTTCCGTTCAGTGTTCGACGGCACACATACAGGGTTTTCGAGGATTATATAGACATGTTCAGCGAGTTGTAAATTCGTTCAGGCATATAATAGACTCTTTCAGCGAGATATAGAATTGTTCGGAAGTAGGCGTTGACATGTTCGGTTATACTATAGAGCTGTCACTTTCGTGCCCCTTGGACTGCAGCTTGGATCGTACTCATCAGGAGGTAAACAAACGGTTTTCGAAAAAATATGCTTTTTTCAACTAATTCATGTATTAAACTGCTTGAGGAATGATGAGGGGGGAGGGGGGGGGGCAAATGATTCTCCAGCCACGGGGCCCCAACGACCATCTTTCCGCGGGCCCTTGTCGCTAATACTCTGTCCACTTGTAAACATACGCCATACTACATACTAGAGATCTTCGGCGACCGCCTAGTCCGCCTACCGGTAGATCCGCCGCTGGTTCATGCCGGTGTTTTTTTTTTCTATTGTAGAGTGCATCCTTCCCCCTGCAGCGTATGCATCGGGCAGGAGATAGTGCCCAACCGGCATTATCGCGCGATTTTTATGTGTATCTATCATTTTTCTCATTCCCCAACCGGCATTATCGCGCGATTTTTATGTGTATCTATCATTTTTCTCATTCTAACATTCACAAAATTTTTCATTCTGCCTCGCTCTTCTGGGTGTTGGTCTGTATTTGCTTGCGACTTGGCTGTGTCGCATCAACGATTCGCATGTTTCATTTAGCTCATCCCTTTCCATCGCTGAGAGAAACTCTTGCGTCTCGCTTTTCTGGGACTTGTCCAATTTCCCTTGCTACACTAATCGTTCACGCAAGCGTTCTCCTCTCGTCCGCTCTTTGTATCATTGTACATGTACTCCCCGATATACGCTATCAATGCGGACCGGAGGCAATAGCGTATCTCAAATGTTAGCGTAAGTCGATTTTCGAGGATTTCAGTCAAATTATAGCTAATTTTCGTATAATTTTGCATGAAGTGGTAGGTTTTAGCCACTAAATTAGTTATTTGATCTGATTTCAATTGAATATTACAATTTTATACCTTTTGAAATGGTTTTTAATATTCAACCAAAAGGAAATTTATTTTGCATTTGACCGCGCGGCTACATGAGGTGAAATATACAGCGAAATGAACTATTTGACAGGTGAAATATCTGACAGGTATAGCTAAAGGGTTGGGGGAGACACACATCCGCTTTCGAAATTCTATTTAAAATAATATCTTCTCAAGCAGAACATTCCCTAATTGGAAGAAATTATTAACTGTTGACTGAAAATTAACGAAGTACTCTATATTGAAACTATTTAATGGATTTAATTACGATTTTGTGCACGTTATTTGTTTACATTGCACATCAGCTGGTTGCTGTGATGCTTTATCCGTCAGATATTTCACCTGTCAAATAGTTCATTTCGCTGTATATTTCACCTCATGTAGCCGCGCGGTGACATTCGATGTCTCAAATTAGTGCTGTTCGTGATCGGCCCTACGTTGTGATATTTTCTGTTAAAGTGCAGTGAAAATTGCTCAGGGTTTAAAGGTGACCGTTTGGCGTACGCGTCAGTATATTCCAAATCCTTTAACGACAATGGTTGACAATTTTGTTCTTAGTCTAACGGACCTAACACTAATACATCGACAATTCAAACGCAACGCTAACGCTTCACCCAGTGAAAATACGCACACAATGTGCTGGATGAACGTAGCCCTAGCTGTCAAAACGCAACAATAACAAAAAACGTAAACATCCCGGCAAACAATGCGATGGTTGGTGAGGTACCTCTCGCTCTAATTTCTCTAGTCTAGTCTAGTTGCCTCGCTTCCTCCTATAGCGATTCTGTCGAGCTGAGCTTTCACGTCCCTCACCACCAATCTCCTTCCTACCCCTCGCCCAAGATCGTCTGACGTCTCGTCTGACACCTTTCGTTGTGTTGGTGCTCGGCGGCTACTGTCACTGTAGAAATTAGGTTGTGTGTGTAAAAAAACGTAAACAGTGTTGTTGGCTGATCAAGTGCGGTAAGTTTTTTTTAATAATTAAGTTCTTAATTTTACGTAAGTAAGTGCCATTTTAGCTAAAGTAAGTGGTAGAAGTCCTGCCCAATGCGTGCTGGATCCATCGGAAGCGGTACACGCATGTAACGGCGTAGGAAAGTGGTGTGGTGAACAACACAGCACAAGACAGCGGGTAAGTGTTATCCAGCGATTATCATGATAAAGAAACATTATTTTAATAGACTATGGCCTCTTTTCACTGGCAGACAGTGCTGCAAAATGTCATGAGTATCACGAGATTTTCACCAACGAAAACAATGAACATATCCGTGGTAGCTTGATGCTCATTGTTGATAGTCAATAAAAGTGCGTCATGACATGCTCAACACGACATGTGAATTCTTGAGTCCAACGCGATACTCTGACTGACAAGCTTAGCATAATGCCCGCATAAGCATCATAATGACTATTGCTGGCTGTGTACAGTGCTACCAAATATCACTGTTTCAGTCACCAACGCTCATGACTGAAACGAAGCTCAAGTCGACTCACGTACACAAGTGCGATGATCAGGCGCAAGATGAACATAGTCGTTGTGACGTGTGACCAGATTGGTGACATTGCAGCAAGCACCTCTTGGTCGGTCACTTTGACGTGACTTTGTTTGTCTGTGATCTATTTCGAAATGTCACTGATGCTATCACCAGCACTCGTGATTGAAATGAAATTCATTTCCGTTTACGTACACATGTGCGATGATCAGAGGTAAGACGCACATGATCGTTGTGGCGTCTGATCTGATTGGTGATATTTTGGTAACCAACTCCTGGTCAATCAGTTTGTCGTGATTTTTTGGTATTTTATTATCGCGATAGACTTAGAACATACGTGGCGCGGGCGAGTGGTGTTTTATTAACCATGTGCATATGATTAGAAGCAGTAATCGGTTCTGCTAGCTGGTCAAATGATCCCGCATCCTACATATATTGCCAGACTCAGTTTGCTGATCCAAACGTTTATGTATGAACTCTCGTAAGCAGTGCACATGCAAGGATTACCGCTTCATAATGTATTTATTAATTACTCTAGAAAAACACTTTAGACCCACAAACAGCCGGCACCGGAATTTGAGGCAATTTGGAAGAAGGGAAGGAAGAGTCAGTACGACTTTTAGCGGACATTGCCTAAGTTTCTTGTCCAGATGACCAATTTTACGCTGTTCGATGGTAAGGGGAATCCTATGTTAATGGTGATCTCCGGAGGCGGATACACAGGCTGTTGTTGGTGGCAGTGGATAGACGCTAAGTGTCAGCATGCCGTGCCCGTTAGAAAATCCGTACCCGTGCGCGGTGTCAATTGCGCCAAAGGTGGATTATGAAAGGTGCTGGAATTTGGTGACTTTGTCTAGAATTAGTGCTTTCGGATATGAAAATAGTAAAACCAGGATATAAAACAAAAACTATCTACCTTTTCATCCATCTATAAAACATCTTTTTATATTTGCACTATGGAGAAACTAACAAATTACACGCCTCGTATGCTAAGAATATCACCGATTCGATTAAAATTATTACACTAACAACACAGTGAATGAGGAGGTGCCGCTGAAGTGAGTTCACATCCGAGGAGCTCTGCTTGATCGTTTTCTAGCCGAAATCGAACGCCGACGCAAGTACTGGAAAACTGCCTACTTTATCTTTTTGAGTCGACCGGATTCTTAGGCCGGTTCCTTGGCCAGACACTTTACTTCGTTTTGCCAAAATTCTCGATCGGGCCGACCATGTAAAAGGCAATCTCTGTCAGTTGGTCGAGTTTGCCGTTCATGAGCATGGTGTAAACCTTGATAATGTTCTCTTTGTTCACCAGCTTGCCGGCATAGCCCGTGAACAATTCTGTGACCTGAAACGCCTGCAATTCGAAACGCTAGAAACGGCGCATCATGCGCACAGCACATCATATTATGCGCGCATTACAACACAGCGCTTAAAGTACGCGACTGTGCGGAAAGTTTTACGTGGACGTGGAAAAAATGGAGACCAAACCCTAAGTGCTCAAAGAGCGGACAGGGCTCAAAAACTCAAAGCGCATAGCACGTTAAGAGCACAAAAAGCGCACCGTTCTCGTAGACCAAACTGTGCGAAAAGTGCTAGCACAATGCAATATGTGCAACACTACGAACAGCTCATTCATTGCCAGGATGGGAATTATTTCCTGGAGCGTCCTGTAGTTCTACAGGATCCGCTGCACGCCACGGTAAATGTTATAATGCTCAGTGTCGGTAATGTTTTGGGTCCATTTTACGCGATATCGAATCCAGTGGATTCACAGCCAAGTAGATGCTTATTTCGATGATAGCATGCAACAGCATGGTGACATCAAAGCGAGCAAATGTGGTAGTCAAAACTGGATCGGTCAGAGAATCAGCCGGCACGTCAAATGGCCTGCACCGTCGTAATCGTGGCAATGCACTCCTGTATACATCCAGCGTTGGTTAGTATCCGACAGCGAGCGGGTATCCTTTGAAACCGGCAACACTCGGAGAAACAGCTACATCACACGGTAGAAGCTGTTGAGACGCAATCGAACTAAGCTGGAAAAACTTCGCTCGAGCTTATTACATTCCGGGAGAATGTAGTGTATGCGTGAGGTTTTATTTTAAGAGTAATATGTATTAGTATATGTGAGTTTAAAGTGTAACTTGTATTTGTAATAAAGTGGGGCAGTCTAGTCCAGTCCGTCGATACGTATAGATGTCACAATAAACCGTTCCTAAAAATAGCAAATAATAATATTTATCAATCAATCGAGTGAAAGAAAGAAGCAAAACTTACCATGAATTAAGTATGAGTGCTAAGTATGACACTAGCATCCAACGCTGGTGCATGGTTCCAAATATGAAGCCGTTACTTCGATACCATTCTACGTGTGCTTCGACATGCTGATATGTTAAATGGTATGAAACACGAACCGTTTGCAATTTTATCTCCTAGCTTCGAATAACAAACCAAATCGTTTTCCGCTTGATATGCCTCTTGAAATGTTAATATTACAGGGTTTCACACTTTATCTCAAGACCGCGGGACCCCTTCCCGAATCTGTTTTAGCCAATGCCAAGAATGCGGTACAATGCTTGAAAACGTTGATGATACCTGAATTCATCGGATGCAATGCTGAATCTGCGGCACATTTCTCGAACACACTGTTCCGCGCCGAGGACATGCGGTCGAATATTTTTTTACACGTATAACCTTTGAGTACATCAGTGTATTACAAACACCCAATTATCCTTTTCGCGTTTTTACCAAAAAAGACAATTTAATAAATTTAGTGAATGCATATTTGTTTAATTAAAATATTTACAAGTGTTAAGAAAGTAGTTTCAACTGTTTAAATAATCTTTTTTGATAAAAACACGAAAAAAATAATTAGCTGTTTTCAGTACACTGATGTACACAAAGGTTATACGAGTAAAAAAATATTATATGCTATGCTGGCAAGCTGGTGAACAAAGAGAACATTATCAAGGTTTACACCATGCTCATGAACGGCAAACTCGACCAACTGACAGAGATTGCCTTTTACATGGTCGACCCGATCGAGAATTTTGGCAAAACGAAGTAAAGTGTCTGGCCAAGGAACCGGCCTAAGAATCCGGTCGACTCAAAAAGATAAAGTAGGCAGTTTTCCAGTACTTGCGTCGGCGTTCGATTTCGGCTAGAAAACGATCAAGCAGAGCTCCTCGGATGTGAACTCACTTCAGCGGCACCTCCTCATTCACTGTGTTGTTAGTGTAATAATTTTAATCGAATCGGTGATATTCTTAGCATACGAGGCGTGTAATTTGTTAGTTTCTCCATAGTGCAAATATAAAAAGATGTTTTATAGATGGATGAAAAGGTAGATAGTTTTTGTTTTATATCCTGGTTTTACTATTTTCATATCCGAAAGCACTAATTCTAGACAAAGTCACCAAATTCCAGCACCTTTCATAATCCACCTTTGGCGCAATTGACACCGCGCACGGGTACGGATTTTCTAACGGGCACGGCATGCTGACACTTAGCGTCTATCCACTGCCACCAACAACAGCCTGTGTATCCGCCTCCGGAGATCACCATTAACATAGGATTCCCCTTACCATCGAACAGCGTAAAATTGGTCATCTGGACAAGAAACTTAGGCAATGTCCGCTAAAAGTCGTACTGACTCTTCCTTCCCTTCTTCCAAATTGCCTCAAATTCCGGTGCCGGCTGTTTGTGGGTCTAAAGTGTTTTTCTAGAGTAATTAATAAATACATTATGAAGCGGTAATCCTAGCATGTGCACTGCTTACGAGAGTTCATACATAAACGTTTGGATCAGCAAACTGAGTCTGGCAATATATGTAGGATGCGGGATCATTTGACCAGCTAGCAGAACCGATTACTGCTTATAATCATATGCACATGGTTAATAAAACACCACTCGCCCGCGCCACGTATGTTCTAAGTCTATCGCGATAATAAAATACCAAAAAATCACGACAAACTGATTGACCAGGAGTTGGTTACCAAAATATCACCAATCAGATCAGACGCCACAACGACCATGTGCGTCTTACCTCTGATCATCGCACATGTGTACGTAAACGGAAATGAATTTCATTTCAATCATGAGTGCTGGTGATAGCATCAGTGACATTTCGAAATTGATCACAGACAAACAAAGTCACGTCAAAGTGACCGACCAAGAGGTGCTTGCTGCAATGTCACCAATCTGGTCACACGTCACAACGACTATGTTCATCTTGCGCCTGATCATCGCACTTGTGTACGTGAGTCGACTTGAGCTTCGTTTCAGTCATGAGCGTTGGTGACTGAAACAGTGATATTTTACAGTGCTGCTCCTGGTCCAGAAAATTTCATTAAAAAGCGATTGATTAAAGTTAATTCCCAAATTGTCACCAATCATATTACTCGTTAGAACCACTTGAGAATTTCACTTGTGATAATCGCATTTGAGTACGTGACGCTGACAAGGTTTTTGTTTCACTCAGTTTTTTTTTGTGATATTGATGGTGACATTTTGCAGCACTGCTTGCAGATATAACGCAGAAACGATATGGGCCTGCCGCAGGTGTTTGCGACTGTGCGTTGCGTTGTGGTGTATGATTCGGTAAGTTGTAAGTGGAGCACGTAAGAAGAAGAAGATTGTTTGGCGAAGCTAGGGATTAGCATGCTAATCGTGGTGTTAATTCCTTTTTTTTGTAGCCAATTTTCCTCTATCCGGGAACGTGGGCTTACGAGGAACCGTTCAAGAAGATCCCCCGAAAGCTGTACGGCGACGAGGCGAGCTCTACCAACACAACACGCTAGAAGCCCAGCCGGCACCGGGTGCCCCGATTGCGCCGCCGGACGGTGTCGAGCGCGCTCGTTCACAACTTTCGGGGCAGGAATTCAACCCTTCGGATCATTATCCTCTGCCTCACAATACCTGCAGCAGCAACAGGACCGAACAGACCGCACTACTGATTGTGGTCAAATTTCCTGGCAGGAGAAAAAATCCCACAAGTGAGTTCCTTCTAGATTCACTATTGCTACATCTAAATCTGTTGTCTCTAAACCAAATGTGTTATCTTTCATCAGGTGTATCGAACAGGCTGCTGATGAATCTCGAAAAGGCGACAAACATTCATCCCCAGCGGCCTAAGATGTTCTTAGTGTTCAGTGGTGTGCGCGACCGTCAAAGTGTTAACATTAAAAATTTTAAATAACAAGATAACACTATTATGGTGATGTCGTGTAGATGTGCGCAAGTGGGTTAAGATAACACTTAAGTACGCTTTAAGGCATAAAAAAAAGCGAAATGCGCGTGTGTGTGAAGGGGCGGGATAACCGCTAACCAAACTAAGCGGCCGCGTGGGGCCCCGTGGTCTTAAGGGGCTTCAAAAAATGGAACCCACCCCCCGCTCGTAAGTAAAATTGCTACCCAATCCTTCTCTAGTTTAAAACATTGCCCTGCTAGACGCTTCAACCAAACCTACATTTGTGTGACTACTTAGGGCCTCCAATTGTATGTGCAGGTTTAAGAAAAATAAATCTAGTTTATATTCTCATAAATCACTACGCATTTTTAAAGGGGGAATAACCATGATGACATATATTTAGTTTGTTAGAAGGTTCGTATGCACGTTCACTAGTTGATTTTGTCTGGATTTCGATTGCGCATGTCGCTTTGCCTCGTCTTGTGTTTTACAAACCCCAACAGCAAGGATGCTACTAGTCTATTGGACTACATTGGATTAACCTAGTGGATCTGTTAGCTTGTAGCGTACCATACCCGCCTGTCCGCGATGGGTAGGCCATGTCATACCCCTGGTACTGAACAATCCAGCCCATAGTCGTTCGCAACGACAGACAATAGGAAGCTGTTCATGGTGTATCAAAGAATGTGTAACAGATGCAGTGGCGGATGTAGGGTGTTGGGAGCCCTAAGCGTTAAAAGGAGTGGAGGCCCCCGATTGGTGTCAAGCAAGGGGGGGGGGAGGGGGGGGGGGTTCATATTGTATGTTGTTGCATTAGGTTTTGAAGCAACCACACTTCAATGGTTTACTGACAGGGGTGGGGGGTGGGGGTGCTCAGGATCCCTCTACTGGATCTTTATAGTTTATGAGTCCCTTCATCCGTGGGGCCCCTATCTAACACAGAAGTTCTTGTTGAGACTACTGTACACACTGTTCTATATGCTGGAATTACCATATACGGGGCCCCTACATTGACGGGGCCCCCCGCGGCCGCTCAGTCCGCGTACCGTTAAATCCGCCACTGAACAGATGTTAGATTATGGGTACCTGCGAGTGAGAGAGTCCGTTTCGAACGTTTTATTATCAGTTGCTAACACGTTCAAACTGATGTGCATCACGGTCTTGAGGGCTCACCGTTGAAAGAGGCGCTGTTAGCACGTGATGTCCTCAGTGAGGATCTTGATACGGAACCGAGAGTGGCCGTTCTCTCCCCCCTCCCACGTGTGTTTTTGTATGTGGCTTTCTTTTTCTTCTTCCCTAGGTATGTGGCTTAATAATCGTGTTTTAAAAGAAATAAACCAAAGAACTGTTGAACGACGTTTATGTGTCGTTTTGTCGCATATTTTGTATTATTGTTGTGGGGAGACGGCAGGTAAGGTATCTGGATGCATTTCAGATTTAAGGGTTGTAATAAAGGATACACAAAGTGTTGGGAAAAACTGAGCGCAGCACCGCTACTCAACCCTGTCGCCACGTGACAAGGGCTTGACGTACGCGTTCGGCTAAGCTCGGCGCTGCTCGACTAAGTTCGGGAATGAAGGGCTCGGGATCGGCCTCTTCATCTTTTATCCGCCGACCCGGACGGACGTAGCGCGTGCTCGTCCCGTTTTATCTTGTACAGTGCGTGTCTTGTAAACGCGTCTATTTTATGTAATATTTAATTGGTAAAATAAATAAGTAATAAGTTGCAAACCATAAAACAAAGGATGATAATATCATGCCCGTCATGGGATCAAGCCTCATATAGACCGTCCCCTCGTAGTAAGGACTGACCAGCCGGGTGTGTGGTACTAAAAAAACGCTAAAGCTTGCATTGGCTGGCATGACCTGGTAGATGGGTACGACAAATAGAAGAAGAAGAAAAAGGAAAATGGAAAGAAGCAGTTAGTAGAAGCATCGGGTGAAACCTTTGCTATTAAAGAAGAGGGAAATGTCGTTGCATGTGGATGGAATGATGAGATTATGGGTGGTTCGGGTGATGAATGGTTGGGAGCGGAGATAAATGAATTGGCGAAGCCAGTTTACCTCTTTCCATGCGTTGTATGAGGAATCAATTAAAATAGTCAAATCGTATAGAATTGTGGGTAAATTTTCGAGAAAACCCGGAATGAAAAAAATTGCGACATTTTTTAACACATGAATACATTATCTCATACGGCCGATAAAACCAGCTTACATCGGGTCGAGATAAGTATTGGAGTATCACACATGATAAAAAAAATCCGGTACGGAACTATTCCTTAACTTTCGCTCGTTTGAAATTGGCTTCATAACCGTTGATCGCCATGGCGATGAAATGGTCACATGAGAAACGGCACGGAACGGCAACCACCAGCAAAGCGCAAATAATGCTTCAACACCAGAATTGATCGGCTCTCGCATCGTCAAGGTAACAGGTAAAACCAAATACACTACATATATATGAACCAATCGCCAATTCAGAGATACAACTACAACCCTACCATATACCAGTATCAGCTGATGATCTATAGCACACAAGCGAGCGGCGCGTGCAAATAAGAGGAAGGTGCCTGAAGGAGGAGAGGACAGGGGAAGGCACCGGGAGAGAGAGTGTGTGTGGTCAAATTTTTTGGCCATTTAAATTTTGTCCATCAACACCGTTGCATTTCGGAGCTTTTTTCTTGTCCGAAAGAGATAGCCATACACTTGACATACAGCTGTCTCGCTCATATGACACTTCCAAGGCTCGCAAGCTCTTTATTGCGAGGGCTCTGGAGCAGTGAACTTGTATGGCGTGCGAGCCCTCGCGCGCCCTCGCAAATCGCTGTCACTTGCACTGCGAGCATACTCCTCGCCTTGATGTACCATCAACACTAACACTAAGGGCGGTGGCAACGCTAATCGGATGCGATTTTATCGGACGAGATTTATATGGGATTTGACAGATAACGTCGGACGACGAAATCGCACGTCCGACGTTATCTGTCAAATCCCATATAAATCACGTCCGATAAAATCGCATCCGATGAGCGTTGCCACCGCCCTAACACTAACTCAGACCTGACACAAACCGCGTGGTTTTCTTTAAACAACGACGAAGTGCGGTACACAAACATTAAATCGACAAATACAGACATTTTGGTTACGAAGCTGCTTGCAAAGTGTTATCTCCTCGCCTGAGCGCGCTGTCAAAGGTTTGGATGGGTTGGTGCGTCAGACGGCCAATCGCTGTCAGCCGTCGTCCGTGCTTTTTCCCTCCATAGTGCTATCTCTTTCTCGCATGTGGACAACGCTCATGGGTTGCTGTGGCGCTTAAAAAAGCCGTTAACAAACATCGCGGCGATGAAGTTTGATTTTCACAAATCAAACCAAAAGAGCGCAATGAGTTCAAACACTGCAATGTAAAAATTGACAGAGAGAGATTGACTGTCAAACTGAGTGGATGTGCCTTCCTCGTGCTATTTCTGGAATTTCAACATTTGCAACAGTGGTGCTGCTGAGTTGTTCGTACTGGCTAGTGCGTGCCTTCGATTAATATAAAGTTGCACTGGAGTTCTTCTGTTAATTCAACATATTTGCCGAGAAAGTGTTTGGCTTCGTTTCTGCTCCTGTCACTCATCAGTTTGTGCTGTGTCATCGTTATGCAGTGCTCAACCTGCAATGCACCCACCGATAGTGCTAATTCGGTGTCCTGTGCCGGTGTTTGTGGTTCCAAGCATCACACCCATTGCACGGGGTTGTCTCGTGATTCTACTCGTGAGCTTGGGCGTAATAATCAGTTATTGTGGTTGTGCAAAACATGTCACGAGTTTCGCAATGGCACAAATTCACTTCTCACAAGTGAGATAGCAGCCCTACTCGAATTGGTGAAAGCAGATATTCTCACCACAATTGACTCATCTCTCTCTTCTCTTAGATCGGCTATCAAGAGCGATTTGCTTCCTGAGATCATCGCTCTCGTTGATAAGCGAGCGCTAGCACCCATATTAGCTAAGCCGTCTGTTAGCAACGCATCGCTTACGCACACATCCACTAATGTATCGTCGCTCAATGCCACAAATACATCCAGAACGACTAAAACAGCTTCCGCTCGCCGTACATTTACTAACTCAACGGAGCTCACTGCTGATATCCAAGCTGCGAACGATACCAACACTGTAGAAGATTCTGACAACTGTAACCACTACAATCATCGTACTAAGCCGACTAGTGATGTTAGTGCTGGAAACTACCGAACAAATACACAAGCATCTTCTGATCCTGTTTTGAACCAAAACACCACCAACACGGGCATAGCCGAGAAAGTATGGTTATACTTCACGAACATCAAATCGCATGTCTCCGCTGATGATATGCGTGTGTGGCTTAAAGCTGTGCTACCAACGGACGATATTAATGTTTACCGTCTCACGAAAAAGGGTGTGAACCTGGACTCGATGTCCTTCATATCGTTCAAAGTGAGTGTTCCTAAATCTCTTAAGGAGCTTGCGCTGCAGTCTACTATTTGGCCAGTTTCACTTACTGTTCGGGAGTTTGTTGCTCGTGGCCTACCAAAGCAACGTGTACATGAAAGGGCTCGATTTGACCCTTCTGAGCTTATTTCGCATCGTAAAAATAGTGAAAATTGCTCTTCAGCTGTGCCAAAAACTACCGCTCATCCGGATCATTTTTTGGAACATCGATCGCCACCCCCACAGCGCGGGATTCTATCACCATCCCAGTTGACCGAGATCCTAGAGGCTATTCAACTGGAGTTTCCTCCCACACCGCCACAGTTATCACCGGGGGTGGGGCTTCAATCACAATTCAATCTCAGCAACAGAACAGCTCACAATTAATAGACCCATTCGTGATATATTACCAAAATGTTCGAGGCCTTCGCACCAAATACAATGAATTGCGCCTTTCTGCGAATGAATCAGGGTTTGAAATGCTTGCCCTTACTGAAACCTGGTTAAATGAATCGATTCCATCCAACATGGTCCTTGATAGTGATGCCTACAACATATACCGCTGCGATCAAAGCAGGTTAAACAATGAACGTTCGCGTGGGGGTGGTGTGCTACTTGCATGTTCCGTTCGATATCCTTCTGTGGCACTTAACATTAATCAACCCACGCTTGAAGCTTTATGTATACGTGTTTCTTTTTCTAAGTTTCGTCTTTATGTGGGGATTGTTTATGTGCCACCGTATTTGAGCAGCGACCGCAACTATTTGGAATCCCTTTCTGCTTTCATCAGTGATGCATACATGCAAATGAAACCGAATGATCATCTTATCCTTCTGGGCGACTTCAACCAACCTGCGTTAGAGTGGTCGCTTTCTACCGTAGTAAGGCCAGATTCATCTTCAGCTATAAGACATTATGTGCCACATATTTCTTCGAATACATCCAGTTCCTGCTTTTTGGATATGTTAAACTTGCATGAACTCTATCAGCTGAACGGGGTGCATAACCATTTAAATCATTATTTGGACCTGGTGCTCTCCAACTCTGCTGCAGCAGCTTGTTGTTCTGTGTATCCTGCTTCGTCATTGCTCCTGCCCCAGGATGCCCATCATCCTGCCCTAGAAATTGCGTTACCGTCTTCTTTATTTAGGGCTAGTAGGGTTAGGAATGTATTACCTTCTGCTCCTAATTCATTGAGTGTTCGTTATAATTTTCGGCTCACAGACTATCGTAAACTTAATTCAATTCTATCTCGTTCCGACTGGTCTTTTTTTTATCAATGTACATCGGTCGACGAGGCTGTCCAATCGTTTAATGCTTTGTTAACCTCTGCACTCCTTTCATGTACACCTATTTTTCGTTCCCCTCCTAATCCTCCCTGGTCAAATCGTACTCTTCGCAACCTGAAAAAGGATAGAATGAAATATCTTAGCAGGTATCGTCTGAACCGATCTGCATTCAACTTTCGTTTATTTAAGTACGCTGCCTCTGCGCATCGACTATACAACAGGGCTCGTTTTGAGGCATATTCGAGTAGACTGCAATCGCGTTTCCGTTCTGATCCAGCATCCTTCTGGCAATTTGTTAGGATACGAAGAGGGTGCAATTCGTTACCTAATGAAATGGTACTTGATTCTCGAACTGCCTCTATGCCTGTTGAGATCTGTGAGCTATTCTCTGCACATTTTTCCCAAATGTTTGAGCCACCGGTTAGTGACCCTAGCCTTATTGAGGGTGGGCTTCTCTACACGCCAGAGAACTTAATTAATCTCTCCGATATTTCGGTTAGCTCTGAAACAGTTGTACAGGTGTTATTTGGGTTGAAACGTTCTTTTACTCCTGGTCCAGATGGCATTCCTGCCTCTGTTTTAATAAACTGTAAGGACGTGCTTGCTCCACACCTTGCTAAAATTTTCAACCTTTCACTTTCTCTTGGGGTTTTTCCTGCTCTTTGGAAATCCTGTTGGCTTTTTCCGGTACACAAAAAGGGCTGCCGTAGCATTGTTTCTAATTATCGTGGGATAACCCAAACATGCGCCACAGCCAAAACTTTTGAGCTATGTATCCTTCCAACCATACTTCATAGTTGTAGTTCAGCTATTAGCCCTAAACAGCATGGGTTTATGCCTGGTAGGTCTACTTCAACTAATCTCATGTCTTTTGTTTCCAATATTTTTAGATCTTTTGAGGCCGGTACCCAACTTGATGCAATATACACCGACTTTCATGCTGCTTTTGATAGTTTACCACACTCTTTATTATTAGCTAAATTGTCTAAACTTGGTTTTGGTGATGGCATTATTAGCTGGCTGTCCTCATATTTAAGTAATCGATCATGCAGGGTTAAAACCGGGTCGTACTTATCTGAGGAGTTTTTTTGTACGTCAGGTGTCCCTCAGGGTTGTGTGCTAAGTCCACTTCTGTTTTCTTTGTTCATCAATGATGTTTGTAATGTTTTACCTCCTGATAGTCATCTCCTTTATGCGGATGATATCAAAATCTTTTTACCTGTGTCTTCTTTTTCTGATTGTCTGAGACTTCAGCATTACCTCAATGCATTTGTTCATTGGTGTTCATCCAATTTACTTCGCCTGTGTCCCGAAAAATGTTCTGTTATTTCTTTCTCTCACTCTCTTTCTCCTATTTTATTTAACTATACTCTCTCTAGCGCTTCCCTCTCTCGTGTTATGTCCATCCGTGACCTTGGTATTATACTTGACTGTCGTCTTAACTTTAAACTGCAGCTTGATGAGGTGCTACTAAAAGCAAACCGAACCCTTGGGTTTATCTTACGTTTTACCTCTATTTTTAGAGATCAAAGCATCCTAGGAATCCTTTATTGTGCTTTGGTAAGGCCTATTCTTGAATATGCTAGTATCATCTGGAATCCTCCCACTATTGATGGCTGTTCGAGAATTGAAAGCATTCAGCGCCTCTTTACCAGGATTGCTTTTCGTCGTTTGTTCGGTGCTGCCTCACTACCTCCCTATGAAACGCGATTGCAGTTATTCAATCTTCACTCTTTAAGCTTCCGCCGCCAAGTGTTTCAGGCTTGTTTTATTGGTGGCTTATTACTTTCTGCTACTGATGCTCCTGATTTACTCTCGTCCATCTCGCTGTATGTTCCCTCTCGTTCTCTTCGTCCACGTGATCCTCTGTCAATTGAAACACGTCATACTCTTTATACTTTCAATGACCCTCTTCTGTCCTGTTTCAGATTGTTTAACCACTTTTACTATCTCTTTGATTTCGACTCCTCTCTTAACTCTTTCCGTAACCGTATTTTTTCTTCTAATTCCCTTTAATTATTCTCCTTAGTTTTCTATTACTCTCTTTTTTTTGTTAAGTTTATGATAGTCTCTACGCTACCCTTGTTTTTTTTCTTTTCTTTTTTGCTAGGTCAAGACTAGGTTAGTTAGGCTTAGTTTTTCATGAATTATTTTGTTTTTTTGTTAGTATTTAATTAGTTTTAAGTCTATTATATTTAGCCTTCATGGCAGATATAATTTTTTTGACCGTTTTTTTTTGCTCCGCCGCTATAAATAGTTCGTCCATTTCGCCAACAGATGGCGCTAAACTTGCACGACCCAGCGCAGGAATCGCTGAAGTCCAGCGCGGGAGACCAGACCAAATCTGCGCTGGCCAGCGCAGATTTTGGTACATTTCCTGCGCTGGAAACTGCTCGAATTTGCGCAGCGGATACATTTCCTGCGCAGGAAACTGCTCGAATTTGCGCAGCGGAATATTTACAAGACCGTTTCAAACTGTTTCGTCGCTTCTCAGACCAAGTAAGCACGGAGGGCCTGAGGCGGAATCGATACTCGTTGCGCAAATTCGAGCAGTTTCCTGCGCAGGAAATGTACCAAATTCTACGCTGGCCAGCGCAGATTTTGACTGGTCTCCTGCGCGGGACTTCAGCGATTCCTGCGCAGGCCTGCGCAGGGTTAGCGCCATCTGTTGGTGAAATGGACGAACTATTTTTGACGGTGTAGTAAAAAAACGGTCAAAAAATTTAAAAATATTGGCGCTCATCTTCTCGTCCGCTTCTTCTCCCTCCCTCACCCTGCCTTGCCTTACTTTCTCTTCAGCCCGTGCCTTCCGCTGCCAGCTGATTGGCTGTTGCGGTGGTGTATGCGTTGATACTCATATGCGCATTGCGGTTGTGTATTGTTATTGGTGGGTGTTAGCATTTATTAATTTGTGTGTGACCTTGAGACGATGCAGGAGAAGCTGGATTGGGCTTCAAAGTGTTATCGGTGTATTGATGGTTTATTTTATTTCGTGCCGTTGCTTATGAGACCATTCGATGCCCCTGTCAATTGAGGGTGAAGAAGCCTATTTAAAACAAGCGTAGGAGAACGTCTAACACAAATCTAATATTTTTTTTATTTGAACATGTTAGATCCTTCAACGACCTTCTAAGCATCATGTAGCACAGTGTATAGTGGAAATAAAATAACTTTTTTTAAATGTGCCGAAATCTGTCTCGAGTTTTCGGGTCGCGACACACACACAAACAGCGCGGGGAAAGTGGCCGTTCACTCTATCATGTCGCGATCCCCCACCCCGTCCGGCGCTTTGGATGAGGATGCGCTACAAGAAAGCTGAACCAGCCGTTCTATCGATAAGGTAGCCGTACTCGCTCGTCGTGCGGGGGGGGGTGGTGGTCTGGTGGGGGAGGGGGGGAGTGTGTGTTTGCGTTCGCACTTTCGTGGGTGCGTGCTTGCGTTCGCGCTTTAATACATGCATGTGTGCGTGTGTGTGTGTGCTCGCGTGCGTCTGTGCTCGCGTGCGTGTGTGCTCGCGTGCGTGTGTGTGTGTGTGTGTGTGTGTGTGTGTGTGTGTGTGTGTGTGTGTGTGTGTGTGTGTGTGTGTGTGTGTGTGTGTGTGTGTGTGTGTGTGTTGTGTGTGTGTGTGTGTGTGGAAACCCCAAAACTATTTGATTCTGATGCGTACATTTTCATCCGCTGCGGCTACAAAGTCCATGCATTTTTGATTTCGCTACCTGAGAGACAACACAACTATCGGATTGGCACCACGATCTTTGCGATCGGTTCTGCTGTTGGGGGTGTTAAAAAGAAACACGATCGAAGCAAACGTGCATGTGATATGTTGCAAATTTCTTTCCAAATCTGCTAGCGGATGCAAGTGGAAACAACATTTTGAATTGAATCCATACAAAAGAGGATTCTGGATTTGTTTTTTACGGTGCGCGTATGGTGCTGGACCTGTTCGTCCAGAATCTGGCGGCTTTTTGGCTTAGAGTCGGTATCATGACGCCGATTGACCCGCAATGCCTTGGAATGGGTTCAGATTGGTAGGTTCATGTTTTGGTCGATTGCATTCCATTGATATGTCGCGCCACAGCGGGACACCCGGCAGCAACAAAGTCATGACAAACTCTTCCCCGGGTATGGACTGTTATGCTAAGTTCTTCTTATTATTATTAGTATTATTAATATTATTGTCATTATGGCCTACACGATCATGTCGGCCTTTTCAGGACTTGAGTACCACGTAGCCGAATAGTCAGCTCTTGCTACGGCGGACGGTTCATACGCGGTTAGAACCCACGATGCAGATGTGAGGAATGAGGTGCCGCGGGCCCGCTCCTATCCAGCGTGCAACTTGCATACTGCTACACTGGCTCCTGTCCGGTGCATACGCAGCAGACAGGAGGAAGGATGCACCTCCTCAACAAAAAAACACCGTCATGAACCAGCGGCGGATCTAACGGTAGACGGACTAGGTGGTCGCCGAAGATCTCTAGTCTGTAGTATGCAGTATGTTTACAAGTGGACAGAGTATTAGCGACAAGGGCCCCCAAAAAGATCCCAACTAATAAAATCGACATGCTTTCTCATTCTACCCAATAGATCAGTAAACCTGAGAGAGCAAGAAAGCATGTCAATTTTGTTGCTTGGGATGGTGGTTGGGTCCCCGTGGCGGAAGAACCATTGCCCCCCCCCCACCACCATCATGCCGGCAATAATTTTAGGGCCTGTGACCGATGATCGTAAAGGTTCCATGGCCTAAGCCCCCTCCTCTCTCCCTCCCTCCGCAGGCAATTTAGATATTATTATTATTATTATTATTATTATTATTATTATTATTATTTAATCTTTAACGGGCCGTATGGCCTAATTAAGATGTAACAGTTGAATTAAAAAAAACATAGCAAAAACAAGATTTGCATCGCAATTCACTGCGGCCACGGCAAAAGCCGGAGACGTTCCTTGAAGCACTGAGTTGAGATGTCGAAGTCGAAGCAATCCGAGACAGTGTTGAACACAGCCGACATGCGGAACATAGGGTCAGACCGACCAGCACTGGAACGGGGTTGAGCGAGCCGTAGAGTTTCTCTAGACCTAAGTGTTCGGGATGGTGCATAGATATCGACTCGATGCAACAAAGGCGATGAGTCGATTGAGCCATTTAGCAATCCAGCGATGAAAGAGCACTGTGCATTGCGTCTTCTAACCGAAAGAGGTTCAAGGCCTAGAAGACGGCACCGCGCAGCATACGGAGGAAGATTATTGCGATCCTGCAAGGGAAGTAGGCGTAGGGCATATCTCATGAGCTTACGTTGAATCGCCTCAAGTCGAGCAATTGAAGAAGCGGTAGTTGGGCTCCAGACTACGCACGAATATTCCAGAACCGAACGAACGATACAGTTGTACACAGCTTTGATGCACATGGGGTTGCGGAATTCATTAGTTGTCCGGATAACCACGCCAAGTAATTGATTTCCTTTGGCTACAACGTCATCGATATGCTGTTTAAAGTTCAAACTAGAGTCAAGCAGAACGCCCAGGTCTTTGGCATGTATACTGTTAAATCTCCCAACAGCTGTGTGCCAGTACCCCCTCCCCCCGGTCATCAGTTCCCATTTACAGGGGCCTCAACTCGTCTTTCAGCCTTTCATGAACACCTTTCTTCGATCGATCATAACATTCCGGAAGAAAACACATTTGGCAACAGTTTTGGCACACATACGCACACTCACACCCTTGCGCAGACGGCTCAGCATATCTGTGTAATCTACACCATACGAAAGCAAAAGCTTATGGTAACAAAGTTATGCTTAATGCTTAACACGTTCAGTTCGATGGCAGGCCCCAGGGACTGCCAGTTAACTTTCCAGTATACCGGTTTCACAATCAGCTTGCGTTCTTGAAGCCGGCGGAACAGAATGTTGATGAAAATCAGCGCCGGGTTGAATGTGTTAATGCGGATTAGGGTTCTGCGCATTGCACAGCAAACCCTCCAGCGTGAGCTAGCGATACCGTAGTCAATTTTACATTGCAGCGTTTGAACTCATTGCGCTCTTTTGGTTTGATTTGTGAAAATTAAACTTCTTCGCCGCAATGTTTTTAACGGCTTTTTTAAGCGCCACAGCAACTCATAAGCATTGTTCACACGCGAGAAAGAGATAGCGCTATGGAGGGAAAACCCAAGTGCCACAAATCCACTAAACGACCACTAAACGGCTTCTAAACGACTCAAGTTCTCTACCTAAACGGAATATAGAAAGACTTCGTTTAGCAGACGCCAAACGACTCATGCATTCTAAAAATAGCAAAAAAGCTGGTGGCGCTATCTGTTGGTGGGATACCCCAACCAGTTGAGCTTCATCGCTTGGAGGAGAGCTTTCTCATTTCCTCTGTACTGTTGTATGGTTTCGCATTGAAGTTATGCATCGCTAGAACTAGAACGGCGATACGATTGTTTAAATACTAAACTCCAACGGAAACCACCAGCACTGAAGCAAGTGAGATTTGAGTAATGGTCGTTGGTGTTGATACCCACGTATCTAACCACACGACCATTTATATAGATTTTTGCTCAGAAAGTTAGAAGGCTATATAGGTCATAATAAAATGCAACTTGTCGAAACACATTGCAAGAAAAGGATAGCAATATGATGATGAGTTGTAATACGCCATCTATTGATCAAACCAATGAAGCTGTGGAGCTTTCATTTTTTTTTCTATGGATATTCAATTTTCCAGTCGTTTAAGCTTAATCTGTGGCGCTTGGGAAAGCACGGACGACGGCTGACAGCGATTGGCCGTCTGACGCACCAACCCATCCAAACCTTCGACAGCGCGCTCAGTCGAGGGGTATGAGGCGGAGCCAGGGACGGGTAGCTCGACTGGCTGCTTGACAAATTTTCCGTTGGAGAAAAAAAGGAAAGCATGATAAAATTCTCCGAACGCGTTGATTTCTTCCGTTGCTTTGCACAGCGGGGCATTGGAATTTGCGAAAGAAAACAAAAAGGGGATTTAGCAGTTTCTTCTCTGTATCAGTGTAGTAAGCGAATCATTATAGAGATGGCGCTAGTGTTTAATGAACAGTCTGCTCCCGAGTTACGCGGTTTCTGCATTCCCGACGAATCCGCGTAACTCGAATATCCGCGTGAGCCGAATTCCACGTTTTTTGACTAAAATACTATTGACTACTCGGAGTTTTTTTTAATCTAATTTAGTACTTTTATACACTTTATCATTTATTTGATATGATTCCTGCAGGAAGATTCTAATATTTTTGACTTTCAGTATGTATTCAGCGGTTTCCCAAATAACCAACATACCGAAAACGTCACCAATTTCCTGTACTAAAAATCCAGTTGCATCGAAAAAAGCCAAAAAACTGTCAGTTTGGTGGGTTAAACCACACATCTACAGAAGCGGCCACTTCAATGTTTGTTAAAGTCAGTTTTTTTATGCACGGGTAATTCATTTACTCAACATGTATCACCCAAAAATGTGTTTAATTGTGCAAAGGAAGCATAAAACTTGTGTGTTTAAGTTCATTTGTCGTTAAAAATATTTGTGTAAGATGTGGATGTGTGTGTTTGTTTACTAGCGAATGGACTCTTTCATTTCGCTGGTCAGTGCACCGTTTATTTATTAATAATATTACCGAAGTTATACTGTGATGTAAGTGAATGAGGTAAAGTAATCGATGTGTTAAAATCATGTTCAGCATATTGACCTTAGCCCGCACTTGATCCATCTTTTTCTCGTCAACATGTTTGGAAAAGGTGGGCCAAGCGTGGGCAAGGTCAATACACCTTATTAGAACTGACAGCTTCAGTTGTTCTAAAATTTGGTGGGTTAACGACTGAATGGACCACCGCTAACCCACGTGGGTTTTAAGTGGCTTTACAGTGGGTTAAGGCCGATTTGATTATTTCGGTTCAGTATGTTAGCAAAAATGCAATTTATACCGAACTTGAAGCAAATTGTACTGATTTTCCATTTAATATGTCGAATTTAGAAAACCGCGTATCTCCGAATCCGCGTAAGTCGAGAACCGTGTAACGGGAACTCAAACTCAGGACGGGAACTCAAATCACGGGAACAGACCCATATAACCAAGATACCGAAAACGCCACCAATTTCTTGTACTAAAAATCCAGTTCCATCAAACAAAGCTAAAAAACTATCAGTTTGGTGGGTTAAGCCACACGGCCACAGAAGCAGCCACCACTTCAATTTTGTTGAAGTCAGATTTTTATGCACGGGCAATTTATTTGCTCAACATGTTTCACCTGTGTTAAAAATGTTATTTATTTGTGCAAAGAAAGCAATTAAACGTGTGTGTTTAAGTTGGTTTGTTGTAAAACATTCATGTGTAATATGTGTATATGTGTGTTTGTTTACTTGCGAATGAACTCTTCCATTTCGCTGGTCAGTGCATAGTTTATAGACTAATAATATTGCTTAAGTTGAAGTGCAGTGATGTAAGTGAATAAATTTAATCAACCGAGGAGTTCAAATCCTGTCCAGCATATTGACCTAAACCAAACCTTGACCAAACTTTTCCTCAAAGCATTTTTGGAAAAGGTGGGTTAAGGGTGGACAAGATAAATACATCGGATCGGAACTGGAAGCTCCGATTGTTCTAAAATTTGGTGGGTTAACGACTGAATCGACCACCACAAACCCACGTGGGTTTGGAGTGGTTTTACAGTGGGTTAAGGACGATTTGGTTATTTGGGGACTGTATTTTCATTTGAAATAAGGAGACAACTTTTGAATCTCATTTTGTTCGAAGTGTCACGTCGGTTTGTTGGTGGTTCTACTGTACTTTGTTTTGTTGATAATATTACCCAAATAACCAAATCGGCCTTAACCCACTGTAAAGCCACTTCAAACCCACGTGGGTTAGCGGTGGTCCATTCAGACGTTAACCCACCAAATTTTAGAACAACTGAAGCTGTCAGTTCTAATAAGGTGTATTGACCTTGCCCACGCTTGGCCCACCTTTTCCAAACATGTTGACGAGAAAAAGATGGATCAAGTGCGGGCTAAGGTCAATATGCTGAACATGATTTTAACACATCGATTACTTTACCTCATTCACTTACATCACAGTATAACTTCGGTAATATTATTAATAAATAAACGGTGCACTGACCAGCGAAATGAAAGAGTCCATTCGCTAGTAAACAAACACACACATCCACATCTTACACAAATATTTTTAACGACAAATGAACTTAAACACACAAGTTTTATGCTTCCTTTGCACAATTAAACACATTTTTGGGTGATACATGTTGAGTAAATGAATTACCCGTGCATAAAAAAAAACTGACTTTAACAAACATTGAAGTGGCCGCTTCTGTAGATGTGTGGTTTAACCCACCAAACTGACAGTTTTTTGGCTTTTTTCGATGCAACTGGATTTTTAGTACAGGAAATTGGTGACGTTTTCGGTATGTTGGTTATTTGGGTATTTAGTAGTCCAATTACACGCAAAACTGCGATCGAAACAATTTAACTTGAAAAATATCAATTTTCACCCGATATGGTTAAACCATTTTGACAGACGCATCACGACGTGCGTCGAAATAGAATTTTTTCTACATTAACGTTGCGTCGTGCGTCGTCAACGTATGCGTCTGTCAAAGTCCATACATTTTGGCCAAAACGCAATGCATTGCGTTGGAACAAGTACCGCTCTGATATGAAGTTTGTATGCAGGGATTTACAGATCTCCCACAATGCGCAAAAGCAGCAATAATCAACCTTCTAAATACATACCCCTTGCGCACGCCTGCAGTAGCAATTATCGCCAGAGTGACCAGAAATACCGATTTATCTGTATTCCTACCGATTTTTGATATGCCTACCGATTCACAGATGAGCCCCCTAAAACTACCGATTTTTCATTTATCCTACCGAAAATCACAGATTTTTTCGTAATACTGACCAAAAAGTCATATAACCATTTCCAAAATCACTTAATGTATTTAACTTTATATGGAAATCACTAGCAACCAGAACCAGAAGTTCGACAGAGACAACTAACAGGTTGGCTGATAAGTACCCGGTCTGACACATAGATGGCGCCGCTAGTATTAAATGCATATTATTTTTATATAGTACAGGCGGTCCCCGAGATACACGGTTGATGGGGACCGAAAAACGCCGCAAAATACCGCGTATCTCGAATTACCGCGTAAGTCGAATCTCGTGATTTCCCGCCAAAATATCACTAATTTTCGTGCAATTTTGCAAGTAGGGGGTCGTTTAAGCCACCAAATTAATTATTTGATATGTTTCTACTGAATTGAACAGTTTTAAACCTTATGAAATGGTATTTCACAATCGATCAATACGGTAATTATTTGGTATTTCACAGTGGATGTGTCAAATCAGTACAATTTGCTCAAAGAACTGTCAAATTTGGAAAACAGCGTATCTCCGAATCCGCGTATAAGAGGTACCGTGTATCTCGGGGACCGCCTGTACCAACCATCAAATGATTCGTGTCAAAATTTGATGTCTGTATGTCAATTAGTTTGTGAGACAGAGCGTCTTTTGTCAAGCAACTTTTGTTATTGTGAAAAAAATGGAAAAAAGGAATTTCGTGTATTGATAAAATACTGTTTTCCGAAGGGAAAAAATACAGCGGAAGCAAAAACTTGGCTTGATAATGAGTTTCCGGACTCTGCCCCAGGGAAACCAACAATAATTGATTGGTATGCAAAACTCAAGCGTGGTGAAATGAGCACGGAGGAAGGTGAACGCAGTGGCCGCCCGAAAGAGGTGGTTACCGACGAAAACATCAAAACATCCACAAAATGATTTTGAATGACCGTAAAATGAAGTTGATCGAGGTAGCAGAGGCCTTAAATATATCAAAGGAACGTGTTGGTCATATCATTCATCAATATTTGGATATGCGGAAGCTCTGTGCAAAATGGGTGCCGCGCGAGCTCACATTTGACCAAAAACGCACCGTGCCACAAGTCATTGAGAACGATGGCAAAAATTCATAAATTGAGCTTCGAATTGCTTTCCCACCCACCGTATTCTCCAGATCTGGCCCCCAGCGACTTTTTCTTGTTTTCAGACCTCAAAAGGATGCTCGCAGGCAAAAAATTTGGCTGCAATGAAGAGGTGGTCGCCGAAACTGAGGCCTATTTTGAGGCAAAACCGAAGGAGTACTACCAAAATGGTATCAAAAAATTGGAAGGTCGTTATAATCGTTGTATCGCTCTTGAAGGGAACTATGTTGAATAATAAAAACGAATTTTGACAAAAAAAATGTGTTTTTCTTTGTTAGACCGGGGACTTATCAGCCAACCTGTTGTCTTGTCCTGTTAACCTGTTAACCTGTTAAGGCCCCCCAAGCGAAATTTTTCGGGGATAATGAACACAAACTCATGCCATCTCTTTCTATTCATCAGCCCTACTCTCTCACACGCCTCGATGAACTTTTACACATCTCTTTGTTCATTGTACTATATTTGAAGGGTTTAAAAGTGATAGATAACAATTCATGTTCATGAAGTAGTTATGGTCAAATGTTAATGGTGTATGGTTTGTACCATGGTCGACCTGATTTCAATTCCATTTTTATTGTTTTTATTGATGATTTAAAGTTTTATTTAATTTTTAAAACATCCAGCTCCAATAACTTCAAACCCATTTACTCATTGTTAGAAATGCGTGTTTAATAGTTAATCTGTTATTTTTATTGTTTTATTTATTTCTTTTAATTCATTTAGTATCAGTACTCCTTCATACAAACAAACCAGTAAGTAGCACGATAATGAATAATGATATGGTGGCGCAACTGGCAAAGTGATTCGAAGTAGAACTAGCGATGTGGTTGGTACCATCAAGGATGAAACATGATCATGAATTGGAACATGAGTGGAGGGAGTGAATCCCGAATGTTCATTTCTATTTTTAGCTTTTTTTGCATGGGTTCATCTTTCACGTGTGTTCACTATCCCCGAAAATGATCTGTATTTCGTTGGTCTTTTCGGGGATAATTCGTTAACGAATTATCCCCGAAAAGACCAGCGAAAACCAGCGTGGTCGGGAGCTTGGACCGTGTCTGCACTTCATGAAATCGAACGCGCTGATAAAATTTTATATGCAATTTGACAGATAATGTAACCTGGTGCTTTAGCAGCAATAGAACACGACATCGAACATGAAAAATGTACAGGACTTCACATGTTCGATGTGGGGGTTATCACATCGAACATGTCCAATATATTTTTCATGTTCGATATCGCGTTCGATTGCTGCCAGAGCGTCCCAATCATTTGTTGGGTTAAATTCCCTAGTACAATTTTCAGATTGATTTTTCAGAAAGGCCTCATGTGGCCGCTATGATCCAAATCTAAACTATCTCCTTTAAATAAATGAAAGATGTTATTTTCTCGTGCTGCTGCCCTTCATGGGACAGATTAACTTCCATCTCCGACAACCCCCCCCCCCCCTCCGCTCAACACTTTCAAAACCTACCGAAAACTACCGAAAGAATCTTTAACTCCTACCGAAAACTACCGATAAAATTTTGAAGCGCCTACCGAAAACCAAAAAAATAATCTGGCCACTTTGAATTACCGCTACCTTTTCGGTTTGCTCAAGCTGGATGTCGTGTTCGATGGGTGCCAGAACACTGCTTTTATCTTGGCATATTCATACACCTTGGTGCTCTCAAAGGTGTTTTTGACCACCTTATTTGCTTTATTTATTTTGGTATTCCACCACCTAATCTGCTTGAAGCACCTAGGCTTGACCCGTTCTTCAAACACACAGCTATACGTAAAACACACGAGTTTCTTGGCCAACCACATGTGAGAGTAACCTGTATCGTCGTCTTCAACTAAATTATCAATATAGCACGCGATATATTTGTGTCCTTGGGATAACTTTGTTGCAAATCCTATCGTAAGTGAATCGTACATTAGACACTGATATCAGTGATTGTGCGAATTGTTTCTTTATTTTTTTTCATTTCAATTGCTGTTCCTTCCTCTTGTTTAAAGCCATGAGGCTTGTCCTTGTCCATGAGGCAATCACAAATTGACGTAAACCGATATGATAATGCCTACTAGATCCAGGAAATCTACCATATAAAAAAGTCACAAAATCTTAAGAGCATTGCGCTGCTATTTTGTTTGCACTTTCACATTGGCAGTCAGTGCTAAAAACTTCCAACTGTGGACCATATGTTATTGAATCTAATATTGATTAGTTACTGTGATCAAGTGCAGTGAGTGTGTGGCTTGCTAAGTTGATTTTTTTAGCATTCATCAATCATGGAGAACATAAGAGCGCTCTGAGTGAGTTAAACATGCATGGTGTCAGTGAGATTAATTGTAGTTATGCTGATTTGACAGTTCACCAATACGTTGGTAATGTTTGTTAAAATGACATGACAGCAGCTGTCAGAAAATGGGAAAAATACAATCAAGCAAGGATGGAATAAAAGCCAGACTTTGCGAAGACATTTCAAATTTAATTTTACGTCATTTGTGCCACGAATGACATTTTCTTATACCGCGAGCATAAAGCAATTTATCTCGTTTGTGTCATATCTTTTTCAAAGCAAAAGTAGAACCCTCAAAATATAAGTTTAGTTCCTTAGACAACTCCCTCAACTCCTAGAAACTAGTGGTATTTAATGATTTCGATTGGAGATCTGCAATAAGATCTGCATAGTAACATTAGAAGCCCCACCATATCGTGACCATATATATTCATAAGCCGTAAATCATATATTTCCCTTTTGTGTGAACAAAATTTCTACAAATAGTCTCGAACAGGTTTTGCTATACAAGAGACTTCCAGCAACATGTCTTTCGATGAAACATCGGCCGATCGCAATGTGGAGATTTGGAAGATCAAAAAGCTCATTAAGAGCTTGGAAATGGCCAGAGGGTAAGGAAAATCTTTCAATCGAAGCTATTATTTGGCCTGTTCCATAGCAAGCGGTCCTTTTGTTATTGCAGTAATGGAACGAGTATGATTTCTTTAATCATACCTCCTAAGGATCAAATCAGTCGCGTAAGCAAGATGCTGGCCGATGAGTTTGGAACCGCATCAAATATTAAATCCCGTGTAAACCGTCTATCCGTTCTCGGCGCAATTACGTCTGTTCAACACAGATTAAAACTATACACCAAAGTGCCTCCAAATGGATTAGTCATTTACTGTGGTACAATCGTGACTGAAGAGGGGAAGGAAAAAAGGTTAACATCGATTTTGAACCGTTCAAACCAATCAATACCTCCCTTTATTTATGTGATAACAAATTTCACACTGAAGCACTAACTGCACTTCTGGCCGATGACAATAAATTCGGCTTTATTGTTATGGATGGTAATGGAGCTCTGTTTGGCACGCTGCAGGTAAATTGTTTTTATAAATGTTGCTAATAAGTAAATTAGCATTTGAGCATTTGAAATAAATACCGGATTCATTATTGCAGGGAAACACTCGTGAGGTGCTTCATAAATTTACAGTCGACCTACCGAAAAAGCATGGGCGTGGTGGACAGTCGGCGTTGCGTTTTGCAAGATTGCGAATGGAAAAACGTCACAATTACGTACGAAAAGTTGCTGAGGTTGCAACACAATTGTTCATTACCAATGATAAACCCAACATTGCCGGACTGATTTTGGCCGGTAGTGCAGACTTTAAAACTGAACTTAGCCAGTCTGATATGTTCGATCCAGTAAGTATGTCAGTTTTTTTTCGTTTTTGTGTGAAACCAATGTTTGTTTTATTTATTATTTTTTGTAGAGATTGCAATCAAAAGTTATAAAACTTGTTGATGTGTCTTATGGAGGAGAGAATGGTTTTAATCAAGCTATTGAGCTAGCAGCTGAGTCTTTACAAAATGTTAAATTTATTCAAGAAAAAAAACTTATTGGTAGATATTTTGATGAAATATCTCAGGTAAGATTAAATTTTTAACTAAATTTTGATGTCTAGTAATGCATTGTACATACGTCGTAGGATACTGGCAAATACTGCTTTGGTGTGGAAGATACTCTCAAGGCCCTGGAGTTAGGATCTGTAGAGACACTTATATGCTGGGAAAATTTAGATATTCAGCGTTACGTTTTAAAGAATCATGCTAGCGCAACGTCTACGACAGTATTACACTTAACACCCGAGCAAGAAAAGGACAAATCTCATTTCACTGATAAAGAGGTTATAACATGTCTTTACTTCATTGAAATATAATTACATTTTATTTATTAATTGTTATTCTTGGTTTTAGAGTGGCGTTGAGATGGAATTAGTCGAATCGCAGCCTCTGCTTGAATGGTTAGCGAACAACTATAAGTGTTTTGGGGCTACGTTGGAAATTATTACGGATAAATCACAAGAAGGTAGTCAATTTGTACGTGGTTTCGGAGGAATAGGAGGTACGTAATAACGTGTATATATATATATATATATATCTATGTATTATTACTTATTATTGCTAACTTATTGCTACATAATCTTCTCTTCCCTTTTTCAACGCTTTCACACGGGTTTCGTATAATTATGGACTTGTACTAAAAATTTATGTTTGTTCGTTCCACTATTTTTATCGATTTTACTCAGGAATTCTCCGTTATAAAGTGGATTTCCAATCCTTACAAGCAGATGAACCATTGGATGATGTTGATTTAGATGATTATTAATTTGTTTTTCATTCATAGTCTATTGCAAGCATACACTATATGCTCATCATAATTGTACTACGAAGAATTAATTACAAAAGGATGTCCTTTATTTATTTGTCTTATATTTTTTTAACGTATCGACCAATTTGGTGATCGATGCCTTATATTGGCTTTATAGCTAAGTAATATGCCTACACGTTGGTTCTTGCTACGCGGTTTAACTCATAATTTGTGGTTCAAAATCGAAAATATTATATTACTGCCATTTGAGCTAAGGTATTTTTTTTATCTCAAAACTTATTAAATTTTTGCATTTTTTAGCTTGTAGTGTATTGAGATCATTGCAATGTGAATGGATTGCAATTGCTGTGTTTTTTTTTTTTAATTCTTCTCACACATAGTACAGTTTTTAGCGCATGTGTTATATGGTATTGTTACACAAAAAAATGTATAATTATGTTGTTTATTTTTCTATTCTTTTTGTTTCACATTCTCTTTATAATTTGGGTCTTACTGTTGTAAATTTCATTTTTTTACATTTGGGTAATAATTTCCTAATCTAAGTAATATTACCACAGGTAGCGCGGATTTTGATTTTCGCGCGGAATTTTTCGTTTGGCGCCGATTTCGCGCGATTTTACTGTTCATTTACGTGGATTTTGCGGATATGAGATAATAACCTATACAATTTATATCATTATGTTTCCTTCTGTGTCAAACACCTCAGAATTGAAATCGATAAACTTGTCGTTCTAAAAAAAAAAATTTTTTAAATTTACATTAACACGTTGAACGAAACATAATCCCTATCTGGACGATGGATTTAATTCATCTCCAGCTTTGTATATGATACCAAACGTGATACAGAATGGACAGTTTTTAATTAACGTTTAAATTCACATTAATACGTTGAACGAAATATAATCCCTATCTGGACGATAGATTTAATTCATCTCCAGCTTTGTATATGATACCAAACGTGATACAGAATGGAAGTGTGAATGAGCGAAATGAGAAAGCTGATTTTTTAAATGCAATACGATGCAAAAATGACTAAATACATAACATTCAAAATCTGACGAAGCTTATGTTCTTCCAGCTGTATTCCGCTTTTTTTTGGCACAGCAACAGCTGATTTTCCTCTGGTGAAAATGTTCGCCCCGAAGTTGCTTAACTTCCTTCAGACTACCTTGTCATGATAAGCAATGATTTTCCGAAAACCTTGAGCGTTTTGCGCAGCGAAAACAGCTTGCTAAATCGTGAAAGAGGATTCCTACTCGTTGATACAGTGTCAATCTTAGCCAGTGCTACAAAATGTCACTGTTAATGGTTAAACAATTCTGATTGAAACAAAATCCATATAAGCATCACGTACTCAATTGTGATGAACAGAGGTGATACTCAAACAGTTGGTGTGACCAATACATGCTTCGTGACATTTTAACAACCAACGTTTGGACAGTCGCTTTGTCATGGCTTGTTTTTACTGTGAGCAGTTCTGCAAAATATCACTGACATGGTAATGACAAATTCCGACTGAAACAAAATCATATCAGCGTCACGAGCTCTACTGCGAAGATCAGAGGAGAGACTCAAGCAGTGGGTGCAACCATCACATGCTTGGTGATTTGCTTGGGGATTTTTTGCAACCAACTCTTGGTCAATAGCTTGGTCGTGACTTTTTCGGTCGGTGATCATCGCGAAGGTCATTTCATGAGGTAATAGTTTCAATAGAGTAAAGAATAAAAATTTTCTTTTTTTTACTTTGAATTTGACGAATTTAAATCAACGTTTTGCAGCGAGCGTGGAGAAAATTATTTTCTAATGAAGAGTCGTATCGGCAAATCGATAGAAAAATACGAAAATACGACCAGAACGGAGACAAAAATATAAGTTTTGGATGGCGTTAAGGAATTTGAGATTTGCATGTCTCGAGAACGGGTGGACCGATCGGGATGCAATTTGATAAGTGAGTCAGGACCAACGAATAGTGATGGGCGTTTCGGAGCGCACCAACGGCTCCGGAGCCGGCTCCGGACTAACGGCTCCGGAGCCGGCTCCGATTTTTTCTCGGAGCCGACTCCGCACCAGCGGCTCCGGAGCTGGCTCCGCACACACGGTTCCGCATCCACGGCTCCGCACCAACGGCTCCGTAGCCGGCTCCGGACTAACAGCTCTGCACTCACGGCTCCGTTCCAACGGCTGCGGAGCGTAATATAAAAACGAATATATATTCTCGCACGTGTGGAAGCTAACACACGATATGATTGCAGTATTGACATGCATGACGTTGTGTAGCATTTGTTAGTCTCGTCTTTCTTAACAATATTCAAAACTAATCGATGGTTTTTTTGGATAAATTCTTTTAAACATGACCTATTCCGCTATTTACGGATTTCCTCGATTGAAACTTCGGAGCGGAGCCGGCTTCGGAGCCGTTGGTGCGTCTTCGGAGCCGTTGGTGCGGAGCCGGCTCCGGAGCCGGCTCCGAAATTGTCTGGATCCGGTCGGAGCCGGCTCCGGCTTCGGAGCCGTTTTTCCCATCACTACCAACGAATTCTACAAAAAGCTTGTTATTCCGATTCCGATGATACCAGCTAACTCCAAACGAAGACTTCGGTCTGCCCCGACAACTCCGGACGACTTCGGACTGTTCCAACTAAGACAATCAACATGCTTTCATCTTCTACCCAACGAAGCAGGAAAAGCCAGGGCATTTCGATTTCGTTGCATGGGACCACTCGCAAGCGGGTCATGACCGTCGCGATCATCACCGCCAGACAAAATATCACGACCTAGTGATTGACCAAAAATTCGTTGAAAAAATAGGCCCGATTATTAAACACAAATTGTAAAGACAAGTTGTCAAAATCGGAAGATTTGTATTATGACATCCGTTTGTGTTGTGTGTTGGAAAAAAAATTTGACGAAACACAAACTCACAAGCATACTGCCAAGATACGTATTATGAAACACAAACGGAAATCCATAATTGTCAAACTGCTTTCCGTCAGCTTTTTGTCACGGAAAGGCGCCAATCTCAGATTGTTTGACCGACAAAACACAACAACAGAGTTTTTGCTGTTGCTTTCACGACAAAATATAAGTATTTTATTTCAGAAATAATCAATTTTATCATTTTAAATAAAAATATGTGTACTGCCATATCCATCAAATGGCGATAAGCTGGAGATACTGGTAACGTGATGCTGTTTTGGGTTAAGAAGCTGCTGTTATTTCCTTCCTCTGTTGTGCTTCGATGGTAGTCGAAAGATGAAGGGCTCACGCACCTGGTGTGTGTTCAACAGCATTGGATTCCAGCAACTTCTTCAGTGAGTGACTGCTTCAACAACCAACAGCATACGCACATGAATTTATCACATCTAATACTGCATACACTTTTAGTAATAACAAATACTCGGAGGGCTCGATCTCCGCCAGAATGTCAAGGAAAATTTCCTTCGACGCACGAATTTTTTTCTTAAATCTGAAATTAACAACCACGAAATGAAACATGTATAACACGGTTTGCACAAATGATCCGTATGCTTAACTCACGCTTGGTTATAAAGCTGTAACGGGTCGAAAACACTTCGAAGCAGTCGGCGCTGTTTTGCCAGATCTACCGTTGTTTCTTCTTCACTGCCGCTATCGTCACTTACGAAGTGGGATAAAATCATTTCGATGTTTTAAACAAGGATTGTTAGCTTGATAAACGATCGTGTCTTAAATAAACTTGTTTACGTTTTTTTGTTTTGATTTTGAACATTTTGACACATCGACACAGTTTTAACGAAAGAAAAAAATTAACGAAACTTGTCTGTCACAAGAACGGTTTCAAAATGCATACCTATTTTCCGTTTGTCTTGACGCACTTGTCTTGTGTCATTTCCGTTTGTGTTTAATAATCGGGCCTAATATCACCCTTCCGGTCTCATTAGCTGTTTGATAGTGCCCGATCACATTAGTTTTGTTGATGTTATTAGTTATATTTTTCAGCACAGGTTTGGAAAGCTTGGTCGGCGTGTTAATTGAGAGGCCTTTCAGCTCAGCTTTGTCAGTCAGAGTATCAGGCTTGGCGCAAGCACTCAAATGTCATCTTCGGCATATCATGAAGCGCTTTTAATGATTATTATCGAAAAGCAGCGTGATGGCTTTGTTTTCGGTAGTCACCATCGCATGATGCTCGCTACATTTTGCAGCACTGTCCTTAGCCCATACACAATGCTTTCAAGTTTGAAATGCCTTGAAATGTTTAGGCAATGAGGTGCCCTAGTTTTCGAAGGAAGTTTACTACTACTCCTTATAATGAGTTTTTCGTATAGCCAGCAAATCTAAATGCTAAACAAATACCTCTCATAACCAGCAAAATGTCGCATACTGAGTAAACTCATTTGTGTTTCTGGAGCGTTTTTCGGTGCGGATGTGAAATCAAGATCATGAGCGATAAACATGGAGCATTTCTTTGATTCTAATTATCGCTCAGGCAAATAAGAGCTTTGATCCAGTAGAACAGTGGTCTCCAACCTGTGTTCCCCGGACCACTTGTGGTCCGTGGCATTAACAGATGAGGTCCGCGAAAGAATTGATATTTTTAATTTGAAAAGCTTATTACAATACATATCGTGCTATTTTTCCCCACAATCAATATTACATTTTCAACAGGCATCTCTAGAATAAGATTAAAAGCACATTTTTGGTCAAAAACTTTCAACTAAGCCTACGTCTTAAAAATGTACGTCTTAAATATATATGGGCCGCGGCAAATCTATTTTCAAAGCCAAGTGGTCCGTGATCCTAAAAAGGTTGGAGAGCACTGCAGTAGATGAGCTCTAACTGGAGTGCTTTCGCTCACTGAAGTGTTTCTTAGTTAAAAACACTTAAACGTCAAATCATGAAACATCCGGAGTCATCACAAATGTCCATTTTTCACACAATATTTATTTGCCCACGTTTGCTATTGCTTTACTATCTCGCAAATTGCTATTACAGAATATTCGAGTAGTATATCGATACGTTCAGCGAGTTGTAGTTTTGTTCAGATAAAGTATTGTTAGGAAGTATTCGTTGACATATTCGGAAATTTGGTATCATTCCCCAATCTTTTTAATGCATACATTACTTGAAACCAGCATATTTTTTTAGAAAACCGTTACTTTGCCTACTGATGAGAATGATCCAAGCTGCGGCCATGGGTTACGAAAATGATAGATCTACAGTATAACCGAACATAAACGCATACAGTCTGAATTCACCGGTTTAACTTCGATTCACTGCCAACTATTGAATACAGTCAGTCCAAAAAGTATTCGTCTAGCTGAATATTTTGCAGAAAAAGGCGAATTATGGCCGCAATAGGCATGGGGTGGTAAAAGTAATCATGGGGATTGATAAAGGGAACATCAATATACATGTTTTGCTAAAAATAAGCATTAAAATAGTGCAATAGTAACCAAAATACGTAAAAAAGTAAAAAAAGTCGTTTGATGGGCGCGCAAAAAGTATTCGTCTATTAGACTTTTGGCATAATATGCGTATGAAAACAATGGTTATTATGGAATAAAAAAATGTCCTGATCATGTTTTTTATTGCATTTATGACTATTGGTGACTACTTGCACAACGCAAGAACTCATTTAAACCTTTAAAAAGACGTATTTATGATCCACGCATCCTACAAGACTTGTTCCAATTATTCTCTGGTAGAAATATTGCATTTACGGACTATGTGTCAAAGTTCAATTGAAAAAATGACAACATATATCATATTGAGAGACTACTAATTCATTTTCATCAGTTTGGTTTCAGCTGGTTTGGCGTTTCGGGCAAATAACAATGCCCTGTATGTTCGTCAGCTCGACTGTGCTTGAAACATGTGATACATTTTAAGTAAATTTTCTCAGAACTGGGACTCAAAGTACTTAAAAACTGTATTAATATGTTTTCCCATCTCGTCTCCTATCATTTTAATTAATTTTTCTAGCTCACCTTACCTCAGTGAGCCCTAGTATCATGACTCCATGATGCTACCGTTACACGAGATTTTGATGTTGCTTCTTAGTAGACTGTTTTCGCTATGTTAGACGTCGGCCGTATGACCTTGGGGATTTACTTACTTACTTATCCGGCGCTACAACCGCTTCGCGGTCTTGGCCTGCCTCAGGAGAGTCCGAAACCGCTCACGGTCTCGCGCCTTCGTCTGCCAGTCCGTTATCCCGGCCTTAATGGCGGACGCCTCCACGCCATCTTACCACCTCAATTTGGGCCTACCACGCCTCCTCTGTCCTTGTGGACGGCCTAAAAAGACTTTACGGGCTGGGTCGTCCGTTTCCATGCGTATAACATGGCCAGCCCACCGGAGCCTGGCGAGCTTTATACGCTGTACGACAGTAAGGTCGCCGTACATCTCGTATAGCTCGTCATTATAACGGCTCCTCAATTGTCCTTCCACACATACGGGGCCAAGTATCCTTCTGAGCATCTTCCTCTCGAACGCGGCTAAGAGGGTTTCGTCAGATTTGGACAGTGTCCATGTCTCAGAGGCGTATGTGAGTACTGGTACTATATAGGTACTATATAGTCCCAGCTTCGTCCGTCGCGACAGGTTCTTTGAGGTGAACTGCTTTTTCAGGCTGTAGAATGACCGGTTGGCAGCCAGCATCCTTGCGCGCAACTCAGCTTCCATGCTGTTGTCGTTGCTGACCTTTGACCCAAGATAGGTGAATTGTGGGACGACTTCAAAAGTGCGTTCACCTATCTGCACGTCACGCCTACGTAGATTCTGATTATTTGTTGGCGGGCCCGCTGATGTTGCCACCATCAGTTTGGTCTTTGCCTCGTTTATCTGCAATCCGAGGTTCTCTGCCGTCTGCTCGATCCCTTGGTAGGCTTCTGCTACATAGGAGAGCCGCAGACCAATGATGTCTATATCATCAGCGTATGCCAGGATCTGGGTTGACTTATAGAAGATGGTTCCCGTAGTCTCCACCCTCGAGTCACGATTGGGGATTTAAACATGTGTTAATATGTTAGTAAAGCCTAACTTGAAATAAATTCCTGAATTATTTCATGCACCTTAACAGATTTGGCCACTTTCTACGTATGGTATTATTCAAATAAAACATGTTTGTTACAACTCACTCATTCAAGCCATTACATGACCAGCTACGATGAAATGCAGCATGACCCAGCAACCAAATATGACCCATCTCTTTTCCTGATCTTATTGGCCATCAGAAAATGCACTGATTCCTTGGTAAAATTTAATTTTTTGGACATTAAACCACTTCTTTCGTTAGATTAACCGTCAAGAATGGCTGCTTACATGGCAGTTTGGCACTCTATTAGTGTCAGAAAAATGGCCAAACTCTGATCAAATGATGAAACGAGGCCTCCCACACATTTTGTAACCTTCAAAAATTGGTAGGATAGGTTATGCACAGGATTAAGATACGATTTTCGCCATCATGCTCCATTCATTTAACTTCCCCGCCTATAGTGCCTCTCTGGCCGCTTGAAGTGCAATTGAAACAACAGAAATGCATTATTTTAGAAGGAAGTCACCAATAGATTGATAATAATAAATTTAATTCACGTCTACGTAGTGTTTGTCCAGCGTAAATAATTAAAAAGCTAGATGGACGAATACTTTTTGCGCGCCCATCAAACGACTTTTTTTAGTTTTGTATGTATTTTGGTTACTATTGCACTATTTTAATGCTTATTTTTTAGCAAATCATGTGTATTGATGGCCCCTTTACCAAACCCCATGATTACTTTTACCACTCCATGCCTATTGCGGCCATAATTCGCCTTTTTCTGCAAAATATTCAGCTAGACGAATACTTCTTGGACTGACTGTATGTGCTTTTTAGTTGGTACGTTTTTCCATACACAAAACTTATGAATATTTTCTCGGCAAGCCATGAAAGTTTTGTAAAATTTTCAAAACCCGGTTTTCCCATACAAACGCATGCTTTTTAATTAAACTGTCATCCAACTATCGAGCGTTCAACTAGAAAGCATGCCAACTAAAAGGCGTTCAAGTATTCATTTCTGACTGTACTTCCGAACAATTTTACATCTTGCTGAAAGAGTGTATTATATGCCTGAACAAAACTACAACTCGTTGAACATCTCTTCATAATCCTCGACCCCTGTATTTGTATAAACATAAATGAAAAAAGTAATATGTTCGTTCAAGTAAAAGCCACTGAAAACAATAAATTCATCGAATATTGTTCGCTAACTGGAGTTTGTTTACATCTCAGTTCGCGGTCATCTACTGTACTAAGTAATCGCTTAATATAAAACTATTGCAGGAGAAGTGTCGTAATAATTGTATGTGTCACAAGTGCGTTGTATATGTATACGAGTGTTGAAAATGCATTTTCCCTGTATCTATTTGTTCATGCAGGCGAGAGATTTCGCTACTTATTTTATTGCTTCCACTTGGTTGACCGGCACCCACATTCTGATGACAGCTCCACAGTAGGATTGCAACATTCCCCTAATCGATTGCAAAACTCCCCTAAGTGATTGCAAACATCCACAGCTTGCTTGCAACATTCTCCTACCGATTTGCAACATTCCCCTAAGTGATTGAACTATTCCCTTATATGATTCGAAACCCCTTTATTTTTGAAGTGACAGTTAACAAACAGTTAACTATGCTCTTGCTTTCAAAAATTCAATGGTAGCGGCACACGATTCGATCGTAGTGGAATGCAATTCAACCGTACTGGCACGCGATTCAACCATGGGTGCACGCATTCGATTGTAGTGGCATGCGATTCGAAGCAAGCGGTTTGCGATTCGAACGTATCTGAAAACATGTGTATCTGAGTCCACTTGAAAGCCAATTGATCTCCACCATTGGTTACACTTGACAATTCCTTTTTGTAGTTTGAGTCTTGTTTCGTATGGGGAAGAGTCTGAGGAAATACGATTATATGTCATCTGCGTTTATTAAAGGGAGTGAGTAATGTTTTGGAGGATTTATTGGAACATCGATCCGATACTTATAAGGAAAAGTAAGGGGGACGAGGAATAAGTATTATTGGGAATTGTGATACAGGGTTTTACAAGTCAGAATAGAATGTCAGAAAAACAATTTCAGAAGCTCAAGATGCAGTTTAGCTGTCAAAAGTTGTTGTTTTACCGCATCGATGCTATTTTCAATAGCGCAATTTGATTTTTAAATCACTTGAGTTGATTTTTTAGAGGCCTCTCGCATCGTTTTGCGAATTAAATCACGTATTTTGAGATTATTTGTATACAAATCATTTATTTAGAGCGTTTATAGCGTTATATTTATGAAATATTACGTATTTATTGTAAAAAATAATATTTTCTGTGTAAAAAGCTACGAGCACTTGCGTATGTAAACATGTACAATGTTTATGAAGCCTTTTGCACAGAAAATCGCAATTTTTACCATAAATACGTAATATTTCATAAATATAATGCTTAAACGCATAACAGCATTGATCTCAATCATATAATCTCAAAATACATGTTTGAATTTGCAAAACGATGCAAAAGGCCTCTAAAAAAAACAACTTGAGCGATTTAAAAATCAAATTGCGCTTGTGAAAAATAGCATCGGTGCAGTGAAACAACAACTTTTGACAGCTAAACTGAATCTTGTGCTTCTGAAATTGTTTTGCTGACATTCGATTCTGACTTGTAAAACCCTGTAAGTTACTATGTATGTTGAGTGACGATAATCGTTTTGCAATGTCGTATGTATGTAATTTGAAAATGACATTGAACATAGCTTATTAACGTGCTGATAACACCAAACATTTTAAGAGATTATTGTTTGAAATTCCGTTCACCAAAATCATTTATGTTACTTCCAGGATGATATGAATTTGCATGATGTACAATTTTTTACTAGTTTATGTTCAAATTGTATAACTTTATTTTATATTTTTATTGTATCGCAATAGGGTAAATGTACCTATAGTGGTGCTAGTACCAATAGTGGTGGTATTGCACTAAAATGTGGTTCATATGGCAAATTAAAAGTAATTAAGTTATTTACGTTAGTGTGAAATGTTCTTTAGCCCTTTACAAAGGGTTTTAAAGTTAAATGGGGCCATTCCGTTACTGAGTGACCGAAAAATCCATTATTTTGTGAAATGTGTCAACATTTTTCCAAAATCCTCAGGATTTTATAACTATACTCATATTTTTGTTAACATTCTAAATGACCACATAACAAAGCAATTATTAGTTTTTTAACATAATTGTTATCAAATGATATTATTTTATTCAAATTCATTTTATTCAAATTTATACATTTTATACGATCAAATTACGCAAGAAACCAATATTATGGCAGTAATCCTTGCTATTCATACGAAAACAGCATCGAAACTAAATTTAATTGATATTATACACTGTTTTGAAGGCATCTTTGTTTACCACCACTATAGGAACTCAATACGACCATAGGAACCATACCACCATTATAGGTACAACGTAGCAGTCACAAAAATATGTATTTTTTCGTAAATTTGATGTGTTTCCTGGTGAAAATGGTTGTGATTGCGAAGATAAAACATATTTCAATTGCTATGTGTTAAAATATTCAGAAATTGTCCTTCCTGACACTTTAAATCCATTAAAACACATCGGTACCACTACAAATTGCACCACTATTGGTACATTTACCCTATTTAGTGTTAGAAAATATATTTAGTTTAATTGTTTAGATTTATATTTTTTTATATTCTTTCCAAACAAAATTAATAGATCGGTTGTTTATTGATAATGTGTAATTTGCTTGTCACTTTTTACAGGAATACTTCGTTATAAGGTAGACTTTCAAAGCATGCAGCTGGATGAATTGGATAATGATTGTTTCGACCTGGAAGACTATTAAACAACAACAAGCTGTTTTAAAAGTGCATGATTGACTATACATGCTAATGGAATAATAGTGATGTACACGTCTTAATATCCATCTTAAAAATATATGAAGCAAAGGATAAACTTGTAAGATCCCGTTCGAAATTGGAGAGATATAAAAACTTCCATAAATACACCATTCTCCCAGAAAGCGAGAAAATGAAAAAAATATCAGTTAAACGATTCATGCAGGCACGAAGTATAACTGTTTTATTTTATTTCGCTAGTCGATGCCTGTGGAAACAAGCAAAGAAAGTAACGTTGAGAATAATATTAATTTTTGATGAACTCATTAAAAGTTCTCAAAAATTTTCATGGGTTTAGGGTACAGTGTTTTAGTATGTTCGATTTTGGATACGGTCACCATGTTGTATGATGATCGTACGTACACGTCACAACTGGACGTCGAGTATCGCGGTAGGTCAGTATCTTCGTTTATATGTATCGAGGTAGCATCCCAACGGTCAAAAGCCGAAGATTTTATATTGACCTTTCGCTTTTTCTATCTGTCTCTCGCTCTGATTTGAGTGATTTTCCCTTCGTGAGTATCCACGAGCTCCCTCGTGTGGTTGTTCCCAACAAACAAAGCCGAAGTCGCTCGAACCTTTTACTCTGTGCCAGAGCGAGAAAGCATGCATTCTGTATCAAGTTCTACAGCTGCAAACACAGCGCGTGTAGATGTGTGTGTGCGCGGAGCGAATGTATCGATGAAGATGGGAAGCAGCGGGGTTTTCTCATTCAGTTGACGGGACCCGAACAATTCCCCATGGTTTGGTCAGTCCAATGCCAACGCTGCTGAGGGAAGGGTGTGTTACTTTTCCACGCGGTGGGACTCATGCTCATGATGATGAAAAACTGTATGTTCTTTGCAATATTTGCTTACTATGTTATTGATTTCACCATTTTCTAAAATTTACACTACTTTTCAAATATTTTATGAAAATACACGTGAAAGTTTCTATAGATAATATTTTCAGAAGAAACGGCGCAAAAAAGCCGCATTGCTAAGATTGATGATATTATCAATTTAAAAAAAGTTTCTGAACCCGTCATGAAAAAAAACAAAAATACGAAAACCTTTTTCTAAGTATATTTTGAGTTGCTGAATCTAGCTCTCGAAGATCGTTTTTGGATAGCATGAATAGTTTCAAAGATATTTATCAAAAACCTGTTGATTTCTTCTAACACACATATTTGAAATGTTCAGCAGTAAGCGGGTATCTCTTCATTGCGCGGATGCTTGCGCCTGTGATACTAGACAACAATCAAAAGAAGGAAAAGATCCATTCTTATTGCATTAATAATCTCGCCAAGCGCGATGTAATAAATGGTTGAATTGTTTGATCGGCAGGTTTTAAACATTTCTTCCATCACAAACGCTGGATCCAAGACCCAGCGGTAAGTACCCTTTAATCCATATACAAAAATAGTTCTCCATCCAGTTCACAGGCAAACAGACAGCAAAGAGGATTCCACAAAGCACAAGCGGCTCAGCCTTAACCCGCCCACCCCACTTGCCCCCCAAGGCGAACACGAAAAAAAGGCACGCCCCAAAATCAAACTGCGCAGTGTGTATGCGTGTGTTATTTTACTTTTTTCTCATTCGAAACCCGAACCAACTTCGGCTTTTTACACGAAGAAAGATTCGAGCCATCGCTTCCGCTCAACGTCGAGCAAGGGTTCGAGCGATAAGCTCCCTCGAACCCATCTCGAACCTTATTTCCTTCGAGCGACTTCGGATTTGTCTGTTGGGAAGGCTCACTTAGTCGCGCGCATAAAGCAAAATGTGCGCGAAGGCGAAAAAACCCGAAAGCGCTTCGTGTGGCCCTCTCTCGTGTTTCTAGTTTTATTCTCTCTCGCATGTCATCACTCTCTCCCAGTTTTTCGGATTGAAATGAGAATTCACTCTCTTGATTTGGTTGCGGCAGTCTAGCTGCTTCACACTCTTTATTCTCTTCTTTTTGCAGTTCCCACAAGGGGATTCACACATGTGTTCTCACATACTTTCAAACACACACACGGTGGTTGGAAGCCTGGCGCGGCTGTTTCCAATTCTTTTCTTTTTCCTCTTCACACCGCGCTGGAGCCCGTGGTGGTGCGCGTGTTCAGCCTGCTTGGTTCAGGAAAGATGTCATCAGATTTTACGCGCCTCAACCGCGGTGTTGTGTGAAGGCTGTTGATGAAAGTACACAATTAATAGACACACTTTGTTAAAAAAATTACACTTGATTTAAAGATGTGACAAACTTACCTTTGTGCTCGAGGATCAATTGAACCTTGAACGCCTGTGCACACAGTGTCGCAATTAGAAGAGGTTTGGAGAACAGCTAGCGGTAGCAGCACACATCTGAAACATGTAAAGTGCAATGTTTTAATTAGAATAAATGTCACATAACACTAGACACTTAGAAAAGGACACTTACCGAAACAATTAGATGATAACAATTTGTCCTCCGATAAAGCAGAAAGAACACCGCGGATGGCGCAGTATGGAAAGTGTTTCACGCAGGAAAAATAATTCACGCAGCACACAAACACACACTCTCACGTCCACGGTTCAGATCACACTGAAGTCGCTCTTTGGCCTGGATGGAAAAGAGCAAACACCCTGATGAGTGCGATGGAAGAAAATGACGTGTGTTCAACAGGGATGGGTAGAATCAAACACACGAAGTGTGCAGGAGAATTCTCTTCGTGTGGCAAGAGAGAATTGACTAACACCCTGATGAGTGAGAACGCAACAAACGTTGTGGAATGTAGAAACGGGATAGGAATAGTAAGCGAAGGCAGTTTGTGGACATGAGGGGGTTGAAACTGGGAGAAAAAAGCTTCGGTTGCTACTTGGGAAAGTCAGCTTCAATCTCAGCGGATCTCTGAGTGCTGGTGACCGTTGGGATAACACTTTGTTCGAAGCGGACTTATCGACACTAGATCGTCCAGGCGATCATAAAAACCCTGAATGGGTTTCCCTTACTGGAAATGTTGGAGTCTAGAAGCCTTACCTTATAACTACTATAACTAAAGGAATGAGATATAACTAAACTCTTTAAATGAGAAGTCGATAGATGTTGAATGGGCATAGACCTATCTTGATAGTCCGATCAAATCTGAATTGGTTTATTTATATTCAAAAGATGTTATAGGTTTCGTACACTTGGTTTTGGAATGTGTGTTTGTCCTAATTAAATGTTATTGTTCTTCTTCTGTTTGGCGTACCGTCCTACGCGGGCATGCTGGCCTATATAGGCTTTCGAGACTTATTTCATTACCACACAGCCGGATAGTCAATCCTTGCTACGGAGGGACGGTCCATTCTAGGCTTGAACCAATGACGGGCATGTTATTGAGTCGTTCGAATTTACGACTGTACCACGGGACCGCTTCTGTTATTGCTATTGGTAACAATTTTAAATTGAATTGCTGTGAGGTGTTTGTCGGTGTGTGCGTATGCTACGCTTTTAGCGATAAGTTGCTATGCGTTTTCTGTTTGTCTACTTTTCTGCAGTAACGCTTGATTTGCTTATTATGCGTGTTATAGGTGTTTTCAAGAAGTGTGTCACACTTGTTTTTATATGAACGGTGGGGCCTGAATTCTTCCGGTTGCTTTGTTATAGTATGATTTGATTTGCTAAGTGTGTTATATGAATGTGTTAAAGTGGTGTGATTTGGCTTTCCGAAGTGTGTTACAATGTGTCTATAGCTGATAGTGTGTATTATAATACGTTCGGCGTATTCGAGTACCGGGCGGGGATAACACTGCTGTACAATGTTTTGATGTAGATTGGATCTTTTAAATCTTGTGTTACTCGGAACATCATGCCAAGCATCTGATTACCTCGAGTAATCAAATCCTCCGTTTGCTGATCAAAGGATAGCTTTCAGTCAAGTATGACACCGAGATCCCTCATAGCATTAGTGCGCTCTATTATTAAACCGTTTACTGTGTGTTATGTCTTACACTTTTGCATTTATTCATTACACTAATAGATGTACATAATAAATAAATAATGTATAAACGTATACACTTTTGCATTTATTCATTACACTAATAGATGTACATAATAAATAAAACGTATTTGACACAAATGATTAACACTCTAAAGTGATACACGTGCGGTGGCCGCGCACCAGTCGCACCGAACGCCCCTGCCGAGAGCTCCTGCTCGATTGGTCTTCATGCACCCTCTCTGTTCGGCGCTTGGCACACATTAAGCCTTGCCAGCTTATTGTGTGCGACAGTGTGCGTGTACATACTGTCGTCCTCCTGGGGTTTGACCAGTGGCAGCACAACTGCCACGGCAAGTTCAGGGGTCGACACTAGTGTTGGGAATTTCGTTAAAAAAAGGAACGGAACGGAACTCGTTCATTTTAAAAAAAGAACGGAACGTGAACCTAGGGTGCAAAAGAACCTACCCAGAGCTTAGAAGCCAAACTGTCATCCGCGGGGAGGGGGGGGGGGGGCGTTGTTACTTGATACAGGATGTGAAAAGGCGTTCCTTATATCGTCATTCTGAAATCACCAAATCTAGATGGGTTCAACCTATGTCCAGTAAGCTGTACCAGCAGTGCTAATATAAAGCATGCATTTATTATCTAGCATTTTTTAAAACTTTTTAGATGCGACGACCATTTTCGATCAAAGCCTTCCTGTACCACTAATAGGCTTGGCTATCAGTAACTTATTAATTGCCCATAGCAGGATAATCATCCCAGCGTATGGGGGCACGATCCATTCGAAGCTTTTACCCATGCCGATGTTATTGAGTGGTCCGAGTTGACGATTGTATCACGAGATTGACTAATTATTTGAATTTCACTTACTACTTAACCTTTAAGTTGGCAACCGGATACCCGGGTATTTTTTTCAGCTTCGAACTGCAATAACTTTTGATTCATTGCTTTTATTGACCTGAAATTTTCCGTAGCCTCCCAACTTTTAATTTATGATTTTTTGGTGCATAAGTTGTAATTTTAAACAGCCTGTAAGTATTTTATTTTGATTTTTTTTAACTTTACCACGTAAGTTGGCAACCAGCATACCCGGGTATTCCATACATTTTGAATGGAGAATGACGTTTCTCTTCTTCCTCTTTTCGTATTGTGCTTATTTTCGAGTCGAATTCAAGCGATTCCAAATTTCTATTTGACCGTTATTTTTATCAAAAAATGAAAAAGAAAACTTAATGAATAAATGAAATAGAAGAGAATATATGGTCAGCATTACTTGCTTACAGCATTAAAATATAGAAAGCATTGTTTACCTATGAAAATCGTTAATATTTTGCATCAAAACGTGTGGAATACCCGGGTATGCCGGTTGCCAACTTACGTGTTTAAATCTGGTTGCCAACTCTACGGTTAAAACAAATAGTTTTTTTTTTTTACATAAATCGTTAACAACATCACGGCACTCAAACGGTTGTCGAATGGAACAGAATGCTTGGAATCGAATGGCTAAATATTGGAATCATGCCGAGTACCAAGATCAAGCAGATATCGTGGCATAAAAAATAAATACATTTTATTTTTAGTTGTTCATACTCATATATTATAATACATCTTTTGAAACCCGTTCTGCCATATGAGTACAGATTTAAATTTTATAATAATTATTTGTCTGGTTAAGATAAGCTTAATTATAACAGAAAGTATAATAGATGTTACAAATTGCACCATAATACCAAATGCAACACCATTTTTGGTTTCGCTTATCACGATTTTTATAAACGATACGCGACGAAGTGCGATGAATATTCCTGTGAGCAGGGGAGAGTGCACAGGCAACACATACTGTGTGCGAGAAAGAGTGAACAGTTATCTTGCATGCAGCAAGCAACAGCCGGACAAAGCCGGTTTTTACAAAGAACGGAACGCACGAACGATAGCACCTTGCTAACAATATTGAAGCGGCAAAGACCGGAACGCAGTGAACGGAAAGAACGAATTGAACGGAACGGAATGAACGGAAAGAACGGAATGAACGGAAAGAACGAAATGAACGGAACGGAATGAACGGAACGGAACGGAATAAACGGAAAGAACGGAATGAACGGAACGGAACGATTTTGTATAAAGGATCGGAACGGAACGGCCTACATAAAGAACGGAACTTTTTTACTAGGTTCGGACCGGAACGGCCAACACTAGTCGGCACGACTGCCCACAACACTGTGTAGCTGTTGTCCAGATTTCTCGTGATCGTGTGAAAGAAATGATTCAACATTTTTCAATGCAAAGCCTCAGGCAGTTGCGATTGCACCATTGCACATTGGACAAACGCCTGTATAAAAATCGAAAAACCAACTTTGTCGCAGGTTAACACAACACCATAAACATTTTCTTAAAATAGATACTTACTCTTAGTTGAAACCAAAATATTTTACATTTTTATCTTAAACTTACTGAGCTATAGACCATCAAAGTACAAACTTTGTGTTTTTTGTCCCAAATTTGAGCTATTTTTCGATTGAACATAAACCATAATTTTAGTACATAATGGTTAGATTTTCATAATTAATGTTTCGTTGGAAAGGTTTTTTGTCATACTTTGATGTTATATATGAATATTTGGCACAAACTTGTTTTTGAAGTTCATAAATGATTGAAAACCAAACATCACTGCTGATTTTTTGTATATTTTCATTTTGGAGAGTGATTTTTTTTATGATTCGACTCGATTTCACTCGTGTTACATTTTTCCTTTTGTTTGTTTTGTTTTGTTTTTTGAATACAGTTTTGTCATCCACGCGACCGACCAGAGTGCATTATTTTAACAAAGAATATTTTCAACTGCTGTAAAATAAAAAAATGCTTTAAGATTAACCAATATCTAGGATATTAAATTCAAAAACACAAGTAATATATAGTTTATGAGAAATATTCAAGAAAAAATCTAAAAACCCTTGAAACTTTAAATTGGAGTAATATTTAAAATAAGTAGAAAATAAAAAATATGTAAAATATCTTTAATTAAGTTAAATATTTGAACAATATATTTTTTTATCAAATCTATGTATGTGGCAATCTTAATCATAATTGCATTTTGTTGAAAAACACTCTTATTAGGACAATGATACAGGTTAATAAATACATTTACATTTTTTATGTTAACAAAAACATGTACACATTGATTATGATTTCAATATCATAATTTTACCCATAGGTGGCTAAGCAATATTTTTAAAGTTGCTATAACACTAATGAATATCAAAAGTAGTAAGGTACAAGTCATATAATTACTTTTTTATTCTAATGAATTATCAATGAATCTAAACCTTATGAATGATTGCTGAAGGTTTAGATTATTAAACATTATTATCTATCAATTTGCTCATCCACGACGGTTAAACCAGGCGTTCAAAAAATGCTGCTTGGGTTTGAGATAAACAGGCGTTACGCGTAACGCTAGCGTAACGTAGAGGGCTGCCCAAGCTCCCGACCACGCTGGTTTTCGCTGGTCTTTTCGGGGATAATTCGTTAACGAATTATCCCCGAAAAGACCAACGAAATACAGTTCATTTTCGGGGATAGTGAACACACGTGAAAGATGAACCCATGCAAAAAGAGCTAAAAATAGAAATGAACATTCGGGATTCACTCCCTTCACTCATGTTCCAATTCATGCTCATGCTTCATCCTTGATGCTACCAATCACATTGCTAGTTCTACTTCGAATCACTTTGCCAGTTGCGCCACCATATTATTATTCATTACCGTGCTATTTACTGGTTTGGTTGTATGAAGGGGTACTGATACTAAATAAATTAAAAGAAATAAATTAAACAATAAAAATAACAGATTAACTATCAAACACGCATTTCTAACAATGAGTAAATCGGTTTGAGGTTATTGGAGCTGGATGTTTTAAAAATTAAATAAAACTTTAAATCATCAATAAAAACAATAAAAATGGAATTGAACTCAGGTCGACCATGGTACAAACCATACACCATTAACATTTGACCATAACTACTTCATGAACATGAATTGTTATCTATCACTTTTAAACCCTTCAAATATAGTACAATGAACAAAGAGATGTGTAAAAGTTCATCGATACGTGTGAGAGAGTAGGGCTGATGAATAGAAAAGGATGGCATGAGTTTGTGTTCATTATTCCCTAAAAATTTCGCTTGGGCAAGGTGTTGAATACAAATTAAGACATGTAAAAAGAAAATTTAAACCAAGTACTTTAAATTTTAATAAAATTTTAGCTGAAGACGCAATTCAAAACATTAATACTTGTCTGATTGATCTCCAAGAAGTTTCAAGAAAGGAATTTTATTTTGAAGTAATTGCAGAAACAAAAAGATTGACTAAAGACATCCAAATACAGGCGGTCCCCGAGATACACGGTTGATGGGGACCGAAAAACGCCGCAAAATACCGCGTATCTCGAATTACCGCGTAAGTCGAATCTCGTGATTTCCCGCCAAAATATCACTAATTTTCGTGCAATTTTGCAAGTAGGGGGTCGTTTAAGCCACCAAATTAATTATTTGATATGTTTCTACTGAATTGAACAGTTTTAAACCTTATGAAATGGTATTTCACAATCGATCAATACGGTAATTATTTGGTATTTCACAGTGGATGTGTCAAATCAGTACAATTTGCTCAAAGAACTGTCAAATTTGGAAAACAGCGTATCTCCGAATCCGCGTATAAGAGGTACCGTGTATCTCGGGGACCGCCTGTACAATCCAAAATACAATCCAAATACAAATACAATTAACACATTAGAAGAGCTGATAGACAATGTGAAATCAAGGTGCGAGGAAAAAATCAATCCCGAAAATGTTATAAACCAACTAAAGTGGGTTAAAAACCATAACACTACCACTCTCTGCAGTGAAGTAGGAACCTTAACAACTAAGCTAAAAGGACCATATTTGGATCAAAATATACCAAAAAATATAGCTAATGACATGATTATGAAAATAGGGAAAAGTACATTGGACCTTATCGCCAGCGAAAGTCGATAAAATTTATCCGATCGGTTAATATGCTCGAATCCACCGGTGGATAATTTCTCCACTGGTGGATAACTCTTTCCGATGCGAGTAGCCATTGGTTTTGCCTATCTGTCAATCACACTTTTGTTTCGAGGTGTTGTTTTGCGAAATGAATAAAATAGTAAATTTTGATTATTTACGTATCATCTAGTGAAGAATCTACACCAGAAGTGGTCTTAGACAGTACCGACTGTAGGCCTGTTCAAACGATCCGGGTAAAGTGTAATACGGGTTGTTGGCTGAACAAGTCTAGATGAAACAAAATCGTATGAACTGGAGGACGAGGTTTGAATCCTTTCTGAACTAGACGCCTTCGCTGAACCTTGTCCTGTGCCATGTACAGTAACGGACAATAAGATAGGACCGTAATTTTTCATCGCACCGTGCACTTGTTTAACCACGTTACTTGTGTGTGTGTGTGTGTGTGTGTGTGTGTGTGTGTGTGTGTGTGTGTGTGTGTGTGTGTGTGTGTGTGTGTGAGTGCGCGGGTTTGTATCTGAAAAACGTAGCATGCCATGATGTCATATTGCGTTGAAAGTATTCTGATAATGTGTGTTATCATGTGAAATAGCGTGCGTACACACTTGGATAAAAGCTAAAGTTTGCATCGACAGCAGCGCTTGTTCCTTGGACGAAAACGCAGGTGTGCTGATTGATGAATGTGCATGCGACAGCGATGCGAAATGGACACGCGCACAATAGCAAAGAACTCGGCATTCCCACACAGGTGTTTCTCCAGTGCTCGCCTTTGAAAGGCCTGCGTGCATCTCTGCGTTGAAGCTCGTGTGTGCATAGGAAACTTTGTGCGTGCATTGAGCTGGCGCGCAGTTGTTCTTTTCATTGGGCGTTTCGTTTCATGAGCGCGGCAGTATTCTGTTCTCGATTTAAATGGGTAAACGCTGACTCGCTTACTCATAGATAGTTTTTATCCATACACTTTTTTCGCTGCTCTACAACGATGTAATTCATCACGTGTAGAAGCAGAACGCAGGCTGAGCACGGGATCAGCCGTGTCCAACTTTTTAACCAGCGCGTTCTTGACGGTCCAAGCAAGCAATGTTAGTAACAATGGGTCGAGGTAAACATTGTACCGATTAACAGCACCATATGATAAAGCGAATGGCTGCTGCTGGCATTAAGCGCAAAACGATCGAGTTCATAATGGAACGATCGCGCACTTTTGTGGCAACCGCGCTTAGGACAACCGAAACGTGCTTTGACAACCGAAACGCGCTTGGACAACCGAAACACGCAAGTCAACCGGACGTCCTCAGAAGACCACGGCGAAAGAAGACCGTAAAATAGTTAATATTTCGAAAAAACACTGATCGCGAGGGCAGTGGTCCTGCTTATTACATCAAAAACCTAACCCAAAACACAAAAAAATACTACCAACAAATCTATCCGAAACGACATACTTGTGAAACAAACACACACACACCAATACACATTCAAACATACATACACACACATACACACACACACACACACACACACACACACACACACACACACACACACACACACACACACACACACACACACACATGCACACACACACACACATGCACACACAAATACAAACACATACAAACCACACATAAACCTGGCCCAACGGGTACATGCTGCGTTGAAAAAACCGGGGTCCTATCTTTCTGTCCGATACTGTACCATGTGCGCTCATCAACTGCAGCCACCGCGAACGTTGGATCCGTGAACGTCCGTATTTTACGCTCTCGTGCAAAAATATTTTGAAACAACGCGGTACAATTATTCCATGCAATAAGGAGTGTCCGAAGCCGCTCACGGTCTCTCACCCTCGCCAGTCTTACTACGCCCCCTCCGCAATGGCGCATTTAACGGTAAGCGGGCTGAGTGGCCGCGGGAGGCCCCGTGGATATCAAGTCCAGCATATAGGGTGTGTACAGTACTCTCATCGCGGGCCTCCGTGAGCGATAGAGGCTCCATGGACGAAGGGGCTCAAAGACTACAGGGGGCCCATATATGAGGGATCCCGACCAACACCCCGACTCCAAAAAAAAAAAAAAAATTAAAGTGTATTTGATTCAAAACCAAGTAAATAAATCCACCCCTCGCTCCCTCCGCTCAACACTTGGGTCGTTTGTTTCCATGCGTTTGACATGGCCTGTCCACTGAAGGTTGGCGAGCTTGATATGACAATGAGTGTGATTCCACACATACGATGATGATTTCGTCAGATTTGATAAAAATAAAATAACTACGTTAAAATTGAAATCTATTCGATTCAGTATAGATGCTATTCAAGTTTACATGTTCGTTTAAATCGATGAACAAAAAATTCATTGGGCGACGCGTTTGTCACGAGGCGTGGAACTTAGCGACGTGAGAGTCAATCCGAACATTCCCGGGCTGTATCCATCCATAAGCGACCCCGAGTTTTTGGGGATAGTGCGGAAGGTACAAGTAAGCACAACACCTTCGATAGGTGCAAGACAACGCAAACGATTCCGACCTGAACTCGCTCCAACGGATATGAGTAGCTTATACTTTTTGTACTTGGTGATCCTACTGGTCTTTTCAATCTCTTTGCATTTACTGTCGGAATCGATTCTAACATGCCATAAGGCCATAGCATAACGTTGGATAAAAGAGAAGGATTAGCAGAAAAGGATTTCATTGGTTGGTTTCTTATATCCAGTGGCGGATTAAGGGTATCGGGGGCCCTAGGCGGAAAGACGAGTTGAGGCCCCCTGTAAAGGTAAATGTTGTTAGGGCGGGGGTAGCGGCACTAAACTTGCAGTTGGGAGATTGAACAGTAAACTTGAAATGCCGTCGGGAGCCCCTTTCGATCATCAGTCACAGGTTCTAAAATTTTTGCTCACGGGGAGAGGGGGGGGGGGGGGGAAATGATTCGCCAGCCTCGGGGCCCCAACGGCCATCCGGGGCCCTTGTCGCTAGTACTCTGTCCATACGGCATACTATAGAATGGCGATCTACGGGGCCCCTAAATCGGCGGGGCCCCAGGCCTAGTCCGCCTACCGTTAGATCCGCCACTGACCTACTCATCAGTCCTTGGCCTGGGCAGAATCCTGGGCCCCAATATTTTATGAGTCCCTTCATTCATGGGGCCCCTAACTAGCACAGAAGATCTTGCTGAGACTACTGTACACATTGTTCTATATGCTAGAATTACCTTACCCGGGGCCCCTACATTGACGGGGCCCCCCGCGGCCGCTCAGTCCGCGCACCGTTAAATCCGCCACTGCTTTCGGGTCGACCCGAACTCGTTGCACCCGCGGGTCGGATTTGATTTCGATTCCGGCTGGCTCGTACCCGACCCCGGGTCGGGGCGTGAAATGAATCGTATGACCCAACACTAGGTTCTATTAAAGGTTTAAATGAATTACTGGAACAGTAGATATAGCTCTCTCGCAACCATTACATCCGCAGGTTCCGCAACCATTACATCCGACTGAAATGGTTTTTTTCTATGAAGTTTTCAACTGCATATCCCACTGCTCGACTTTTTACCCACGTTGCTATGGCGGCAAACACCATTCCACTCCACTGCCAAACCGATCGGTTAGCGAAGATTCTGATTGATAAAAAGCAATTGGATAACATTGGAATTTTGCTAATCGATCGACTAATTATCCGCTCCAATGAAACAGAGAACAATTCAGCACAGATTTTGTCCATCAACGCTATCATCAAACGTACAATAGAGATTATGCGAAGTCAAAGCAACAACAAATATGGTTTAAACAGAAATCAGACCATATATCCAAACAGAAAAAATGGTATGTCATTCAACAGAAAAGATTTTTTTGGTCAAGCCAGGCAGCCACAGAACGACTGCATGTAATAATTTCACCAGTGTAAATTTTGATCACAATTATAGTACTCTATTCATAGATACTGGAGCAGCCATCTCATTACTCAAAATAAGCAAAATTAATTCGCAACAAATTGCAAATACAATACAATTAAACTCATAGGAATTACAAATGATTAATAAAAAACATTAGGAACTGTAGACTGCATTATGTCTTTCAATAATGCATTGATCAAGCATAAATTCCATCTAGTACCAGATAGTGTAGATATTCAAACAAGCGGAATATTAGAAAGAGATTTTCTTAAGAAATACCAATGTGTGATTGATTATACGTAGGAACAATTAGTATGCTCGATAAATGGCAAAATAGTCAAAGAACGAATTGAGGATTCCAGAAATGAAAATACTATTATCCCAGCAAGAAGTGAAGTTATTCATAAAATTTCAATTACAGGCATGATAAAAGATTTTTTAGTACAAGCACAAGAAATTCAACCTGGAATATATTGTGGTAATACAATTATTTCAAAAACCAATCCCTACATCAACATCCTAAATACTACTGAAAATAATGTTACCCTCAGTAATTCATTTAAACCTTTAATAGAACCTAGTGTTGGGTCATACGATTCATTTCACGCCCCGACCCGGGGTCGGGTGCGAGCCAGCCGGAATCGAAATCAAATCCGACCCGCGGGTGCAACGAGTTCGGGTCGACCCGAAAGATGAGTAGGTGCGAAAAAGCATAAGTGACTCCGACCCGTGGGTGCTGCGAGTTTGGGTCGGGTCGGGCCACGGTAGGTTCAGTTTGACCCGAGGGTGCAGCGAGTTCGGGTCGACCCGACTGATGAGTAGGTCAGTGGCGGATCTAACGGTAGGCGGACTAGGCGGTCTCCTGGGGCCCCGCCGATTTAGGGGGCCCGTAGATCGCCATTCTATAGTATGCCGTATGGACAGAGTACTAGCGACAAGGGCCCCGGATGGCCGTTGGGGCCCCGATGCTGGCGAAACATTTGAACCCCCCCCCCCCACAAAAAATTTTAGGACCTGTGACTGATGATCGAAGGGGCCCCCCGACGGCATTTCAAGTGTACTATTAAATTTACCAACAGCAACTTCAGTGCCGCTATCTCCCCTCCCCCTGCCCCAACAACATTTATCATTTACAAGGGGGCCTCAACTAGTCTTTCCGCCTAGGGCCCCCGATACCCTTAATCCGCCACTGAGTAGGTGCAAGAAAGCATAAGCGACTCCGACCCGTTGGTGCAACGAGTTCGGGTCGGGTCGGGCCACGGTAGGTTCAGTTTGACCCGCGGGTGCAGCGAGTTCGGGTCGACCCGAAAGATGAGTAGGTGCGAAAAAGCATAAGCGACTCCGACCCGTTGGTGCAACGAGTTCGGGTCGGGTCGGGCCACGGTAGGTTCAGTTTGACATGCGGGTGCAGCGAGTTCTGGTCGACCCGACTGATGAGTAGGTGCGAGAAAGCATAAGCGACTCCGACCCGTTGGTGCAACGAGTTCGGGTCGGGTCGAGTCAAGGTAGGTTCAATACCCGACCCGAACTCGCTGCACCAACGGGTCGGAGTCGCTTATGCTTTCTCGCACCTACTGATCTTTTGGGTCGACCCGAACTCGCTGCACCCTCGGGTCAAACTGAACCTACCGCGGCCCGACCGGACCCGAACTCGTTGCACCAATGGGTTGGAGTCGCTTATGCTTTATCGCACCTACCGGAGTAGTTGCACCCACAGAACCTACTTGTACCTTTCGGGTCGACCCGAACGACTCCGGGTCGCTTACGGATGGCTCCGATCCGATAGGTTCGGGTCGACCCGCCCATCACTAATAGAACCTCTAGATAATTACTATGTTTACAAAACATCAGAATATAAATATAAGAATATAAAAATAACAAAGTAAGAATTAATACAATACTAAATAAAATAAATGCCACAAGCATTCCAAGATTCATACAACAACAATTAGTTAAACTTATTTCAGAATTCCCAGATATATTTTGTGTAAACGATCATAACATAAAAATCAACATTTTTTATAAACAATCAATTATTCTTAAAGATAACATTCCAACCTACATTCCTAACTATAAGCACATTCATTCTCAAACAAAATAAATAAATAAGCAAATTGATCAAATGTTAGATATGTTATGTTATGAATGTTAGTATATCATTGAACATTCAGTTTTTCCTTACAATTCGCCAATTCTTCTTGTCCCTAAGAAATCAGATAACGAAACAAAATGGAGATTAGTTGTCCACTTTCGACAGCTCAACAAAAAATATTACCAGATAAATTCCCGTTACCACAAATAGACACAATTATTGATCAACTAGGAAAGGCTAAATACTTTAGTACACTAGATTTGATGTCAGGATTTCATCAAATTCCTTTGGAAAAAGATTCAAGAAAGTACACAGCATTCTTAACGACAAAAGGACATTACCAATTTACAAGAATGCCATTTGGATTGAATATAAGCCCAAATAGTTTTCAAAGAATGATGGCAATAGCCATGGCAGGTTTAACACCAGAAATTGCTTTTGTGTATATTGATGACATTATAGTCACAGGCAATTCCATTAATAGCCACATAGATAATTCAATTAAAGTTTTCCAAAGATTAAGACATTAAAACCTTAAACTGAATCCGGAAAATTGTAGATTTTTCAAATCAGAAGTTACATACTTAGGACATAACATTACTGATCAAGGAATACTTCCTGATGAATCCAAATATGGAACTATACAAAATTCCCTATTCCCAAAAATACAGATGAAGTACAAAGATTCGTAGCATTTTGTAATTATTATAGGAAATTCATAAATAATTTTGCTAACATAGCTGAACCATTGAACAATTTATTAAGAAAGGTATAATCTTTGAAAAGAATGATCAATGTCAAAAAGCATTTGACATGCTTAAAAAACATTTATTATGACCCAAAATACTCCCGTAAATTTCGTTTTTCGGATCGCATCTGAGTTCGCGCGTCCTGACCGCCATCGCTCTTGTTGCTGCAACGACAACCTGCATCGTTCCCGCAGAATGGCCCGTATTTGCAACGCCTGCACCATGGAAATTGCGGAGGCATCTATCAGCTGCTGCCTGTGCGACTCTCCATTTCATCAGCGCTGCACTTCGGTTCCTGCTGATCCGTTCCAGCGCATTTCGGAATATAAACAAATACACTGGTGCTGTGTTGGCTGCAACAACGTATTTATGAATCCGCGCACCAAGTTCGTAAAAGATGCAGCCATGCAATCTGGCTTCCAGGCGGCAATTACAACAGTAGCCGAAAGCATCAAGACCGTTATGGAGCCTTTGACTAGTGAAATCAAATCTGGGTTTGCACGGTTGAGCCAACTTGATCTAAAAACTCCACGTAGCAGTCACCCTCCCGCAAAAATTCGTCGCATAAATCCATCCAAACGTTTGTTTTCTGATGTCACTAAGGACAATCACGCATTGTTTACATTCGGTGCTACGAGCAATCAAAGAAATAGCCAAAACAACAATACGGAGCGAATTGTCGATATTCAACGCAAAACTCATGCACCACCTGTAATAACTGGCACAAAAAAGGATATAGCATCTTTTCCTATCAAAATAGTTCCCGCTCATTCAACGGTGCAAAAATGCGCGCTGTATATTTCCCGGCTCTCTCCCGATACAACCAGTGACCAAATTGTACAAATGGTCAAACAAGCTTTATCGATTGATGATGCTACTGCATACTGCCTTATTCGCCAGGGTACAAATACAGCGACACTCTCATTCCTGTCATTTAAAGTGTTAGTGCCTTTATCACTACGTGACAAGGCTCTTTCCCCCGACACCTGGCCCCTTGGCCTGTCAGTACGTGAATTCATTGACTACCGAAATCAACAACCGGGTGCAAATTTTTGTCTACAACCGCCAATGGGTCTCTCCACCCCTACAACTTTGCCTACGGTGCTAAATATTCGGTCACCGCCACTGCTGGACCACACAATTTTATCGGCACACACTCCACGCACTTCACCAACACCGTAGACCCACTAATATTTTCCGGTATTCATTTCACGCGCATTGCACACACTCACAGTCACACAAATAATCCTGACACGACTCATGAATCGAGGAACACTGGCGCTGAAACAACTTTAGTGAATGTTAATTGCACTTACCTGACGAATGTTCTTCCAGCAACAAACGATATTCTTTCTGCTGAGGCAGTGCTTGACGAAGGGCGCACGCAGCTTGATGATCGTGAGACCAAAACAAACCATCGCCATAGAACGGACACTACACTCACACAATCGCATGACTATCATGTCAATCCTACAGGGGTCGCCTGCCGTAATAATCAAGGACGAACAATGACGAATAATGACCTTAGCATTTATTACCAAAACGTTCATGGACTACGCACTAAACTTGAGGATGTGTACATTGCTTCTAGTGAGCTTGATCATGATATTATTGTTCTCACAGAAACATGGCTTGATGATACCATACTTTCGCAGCAAGTAATCTGTGACAAATACGCTATCTATAGAAGCGATAGAAATGCTAATAACAGTGCCAGACAGATAGGTGGTGGTGTCCTGATTGCTGTTTCCAAACGTCTCAAATGCCTTCCTGTGCACACCAATATAACGAGTATTGAACACTGCTGGGTTAAAATCCTGTTGCCTTCAAGTAAAATATTTGTCGGTGTAAGTTACATCCCTCCTGACCTTAGTACAAATACTGCAACTATGACTGCTCTCGACGAGGCTCTTGATAGTGTGAGTGTTTCTATGAACGACAACGATACGATGTGTCTGTTGGGTGACTTCAACCAACCAATGATCTCCTGGCGTGCTATCGATAGGCACTATGAACCCGCGTCATCCATGCCCGGTCAAAATCGCTTTTTGGATTTGATAAATTATCATTGCTTAAAACAAATCAGTGGCATAGTAAATGACCTAGGAAGGCAATTGGATCTTGTGTTTGTTTCAAATGATCTTGAAGATAGCGTGCCTGTGCAGTCAGTCTATGTCTCCCTTGTCGCGATTGTTCCGGTTGATAACCACCATCCACCATTGGAAATCAAGCTGCAGTTTTCCCACACTAGTTCAGACGATAATTCCGGCATAGTCTTGCCTGGTGCTGTATCTGCTTATAATTTTGCCAGAGCTGATTTTGTTAGCATAAAGCAAGCGTTGAAGGACACTGATTGGACTGGACTTCGAAACATGGATGTAGAAGCTGCTTCTGAATACCTTACGTCAGCAGTGTCAGACATTATTGAGCAATTCGCACCTAAACGAATATTTACAAATTCTCAACCATGGTGCACTAGATACCTTAAAAGGTTAGAAAGAATGCGTCGTTCTGTGTATCGTATATTCAGTCGTACACGCAATGAAGCCGATAGAAGCAATTTCCTGGAGGCTGCAAGAATCTTCAAGTTTCATAACCGAAAATTGTATGCTAATTACATTCGCCGTGTCCAGATATCCATTCGGGCATGTCCAAAATCATTTTGGAACTTTATGGACCGTAAGATGAAACGTACTTCCCTCCCATCATGCATGACACTTGATGGTCGATTGTTTACTGACACGCAAGAAATATGTAATGGTTTTGCTGAGCTGTTTGCGCGTAGCTGCACGAGCTTTCCCGAACAAAACCAGAAGGTAGAGGAAGCGTTACGTTTCGTGGCACAAGACTCCGTTGACATTTCATTGCCTTCTTTTACTATCGATGATGTTCGTTCAATGGCTTCAAAGCTGAAACCCTCCTTAGCCTCTGGACCCGATAACATTCCGGGAATAGTTATCGTATCATGCATCGATGAATTGGCTTCACCACTAGCATCCATTTTTAATAATTCACTTCGCACTGGTTTCTTCCCTGACCTATGGAAAAAGTCATGGATATTTCCCGTTTACAAAAAAGGCGACAGAACTTCCATCTCAAATTATCGAGCTATTTCGATGCTATGTGCTCCCAGTAAGCTGTTCGAATTATTAGTCCATAAACATATAATGCATGGTGCTATTAACATATTTACACCTTTGCAACATGGCTTCCTACCTGGACGCTCCACCGTCACAAACCTAGTGCAGTTCTTGCATTTTACTTACAAGCAGCTAGACAAAGGGTTCCAAGTAGATACTGTTTACACTGATTTTCACTCTGCTTTCGATAGCGTCAATATCCATACCTTGACTAGCAAACTTTTAAAACTTGGTTTTCATATCAGCATAGTTAGGTGGCTGAATTCGTATCTGTCGCGTCGTTCAGTACGTATTAAGATTGGAGATTGCATCTCTAGTGAATTTAGCAGGGTCTCTGGTGTTCCTCAAGGCAGCATTTTAGGGCCTCTATTATTTAATCTCTTTATTAATGACATTGTTTACGCTATACCTGACTGCCCGGTGCTACTGTACGCAGATGACCTTAAAATGTACTTTCCTGTGCGTAGTTCTATTGACTGTCTCCGATTACAAGGCTTTCTTTCTGTTTTTAACCTTTGGTGTTCCTTAAACTGTTTGTCACTCAATGTTAGTAAGTGCTCGGTCATTTCGTTTACTCGTGCGAGAACTCCATTATGTTTTAATTATATTCTTTCTGACACTTTATTGCCTCGATCTGAAACTGTTAGGGACTTAGGCATTATATTAGACACGAAACTTTGTTTAGACAAACAATTTGACGACGTAATTGCTAGGGCTAACAGGACTCTTGGACACATAATTAGAAGTAGCAAAATGTTTCATGACCCTCTCTGTTTAAAATCACTTTACTGTTGCCTTGTTCGTCCTTTGATTGAGTACGCTTCAGTTGCTTGGTTTCCGGAGCAAGTCACTAGAATTGAGAGGCTTGAGAGGATCCAGCGAAAATTTACCCGGGTAGCTATTAAGCGGCTTCCGTGGAGACATAACGACGTGCTACCAGCTTATCATACGAGGTGTCAGTTGTTAGGGCTTGAAACTTTGGAAAAGAGAAGAATGGTTGCCCAAGGAATTTTTATGTTCAAACTATTAACTGGAAGAATCGATGCACCTCTATTGCTAAGTCATGTAAATTTGTATGTCCCTACTAGACCTTTAAGAACTCGACAATTTTTAATAACTGACTTTCGTTATCGTCTTTTCTGTGCTAGGGATCCGTTGTTATTAATGTCCAAGAATTTTAATTTATTTTCAAATTTTGTAGACCTGTCCTTTAGTGTACCGAAATGTACTAGCGTCATTCGAGATTGCATTACGTCTAATTTTAGGAACACATAGTTTATAAGACATTAGTTTTAATTGTGTATGTAGGCCATGGAGGCTCGATACTCTATAATAAATAAATAAATAAATAAATACTATACTAAAATATCCAGATTTCACAAACCAATTTATAGTCACAACTAGTGTTGGCCGTTCCGGTCCGAACCTAGTAAAAAAGTTCCGTTCTTTATGTAGGCCGTTCCGTTCCGATTGTTCGTTCCCGATTGTAGCACATCACTACCATTTTTCCCGATTGTAGCCCATCACAGGTCGGTCTCATGGTACAGTCGTCAACTCGTACGACTTAACAACATGCCCGTCATGGGTTCAAGCCCCAAATAGACCGTGCCGCCATACGTAGGACTGACTATCCTGCTATGGGGGGAAATCAATAAGTCACTGAAAGCCAACCCCACAAGAGTGTTGGCAGGCCTTGACCGGCATCGGTTGTTGAGTCAAAGAAGAAGAAGAAGCCCATCACTGCTTTCGCGGATCGCTACAAATTGTTCGACGGGTCATCGATCGTTTCGTCATCACGCGCACCATTAAAACACATGCATTATAAATAAAGCAGCAAAACCAATTTACTCTCTTGTCATTCAAATCCTCTAGCAAGCAGCACGCTTCGCTCATCTCAAAAACAACTCCTTGGCACACACCAGTGGCACAGAACTCCAAGCAAAACCACCCAGCTTGGTAACACAAAAAGCACACAATCGGCTCTTTCCAGAGCCACCGATTCTTTATTAAGAACATCTCAAAAAAAAATACAAAACACAACGTAGTGTTGTGGGATCTGCATATTAAGGTTAGCGTAGTGTAACGCATGCTTTAGTTTATAGCAAACTCGAAGCTAGGGAGTGCCCGCGAGAGGCACTCAGTTAGGCTTTATAAGTGTCAATGTGGCAATGTGGTAACGAAGCTCTCTCTTTTGCTCGACACCGAAGCGATCGGTTCGACGCACACACCCATCCCGTTATCTTAAGTGGTGATAATAAAAAGTACTTGTAACCCCTGTAAACCCACAAAACATGGCAATCCTGCCAGGAGCTGTTCGCTTGGATGGTTAATAAAGTACTGTGTGCCGGTAGCCGTTTACGTATAACACAATAATCAGTGCAATGTGGTGAAGTGATAGTGTAAGTGCCGCAAAGTATTGGACAGTGTTAACAAAAGAGGATCGACGCAACAGCCAACAAAAACGAGGACGAAGAGAGACGAATAACCCTCAGAGCGACGCTCATCTCGATCGAAGTCCATGCGCACGCATACAACCATGCGCACACGCAACCCAACTGCAGAACGCGCTACACAAGCGTACCGTCCATCGCACACATCGTGAGCCGACGCGTGCACCGTTCCATCGCACACATCGTGAGCCGACTCGTACACCGTTTCATCGCACGCAACGTGAGCCGACACGTGCACCGTTCCATCGCACGCATCGTGAGCCGACTCGTGCACCGTTCTACCACACGCATCGTGAGACGACGTGTGACCGTTCTATCGCACGCATCGTGAGACGACAGGCCGAAAAAACTGACCGAGAGGAAAGCTGCAGTTACAATAAAAAACGCCGCAAAAAGACACCGTAAGCCGCCACGTGAAGACAATGCAAGCCGCCATCGCAGTGTCTATCTGAAGACATCCATATCCCGCCATCGCGCTGAGCAAAACCACGCGATCTGAAGACATCTATATCCCGCCATCGCGCTGAGCAAAACCACGCGATCTGAAGACATCTATATCCCGCCATCGCGCTGAGCAAAACTATGCGATCTGAAGACATCATGCACATCAAGCTGCACACACTTAACCCTTCGAGAGCAAGGTACGTAACCACAAAATTGCCAATTTTTTTTTTTTAAGAGAGCTAGCTAGAAAATTTAAATTATTTTTTTTATGTTCAATTGCGTCACATTGCGTTTATATTTATTATATTTATTTTAAATTGCGTAAACTCAAACCGCTAACAAATGGAGTAAAAAGTGTTAAACCAGTGCTAAGTGAAAAAAAAGAAGCTAAAACTATGATCCCTATATTTTCTCATAATTAGTTATCGCGTCGTTGATTTTAAATAGTTATTCAATATATTCAAATCCGTCCTATAGCTCAACCTGAAAGTGCGTCTATTACTAAATCCATTCTATGTAAATTATGCTATCAAAGTAATTGATTGTGTTGAAAGTTTGACGAATGCTATAAAGTCCTGCAAGCTTGGGGGGTGATCGTTCGTCATTGGTTTCAATCCGGTTTCTTGCTTTTGATCATTTTCCTTTTTAACAATATTGGCATGTTTCTGAATTTAAAACAATTTGAATAAACCTTAACCGTTTAACAAAAGGATCTCGTCCTAAACCTTCATGAAAAGAACAACTCGCGCTACTCGTACACCTCGGCGCATCATTACTGCAGTTGGTAATATTGTAAGGCACAAAATGGCTCCCAAACTTGATATTCAATTGGCTCTGAAGTTGATTAAACCGTTTGATGGTACACCCACATTACTAAATGCATACATTGAAAGTATCGAATTGTTGCAAGATTACGCACAAGAAGTAGATGAAAAGGAAATCCTCAAGTTTGTGAGAACTACTTTAGTTGGTATTGCCCATGGAGTTATCGATACAGCAGAGACGCTAAAACAAGCTTTCGTTCTTCTACGAACACGTTTTAGTGTGCAACTAACACCATTAGCCGTGGAAAAAGAAATCCTGTCTCTAAGACAAGGTGCTAAATTGATTTCTGAATTTGGACTAGAATTGGAGAAAATGGCTGCTAAACTTGCTGCTGCTCACGTGTCTACTGGAACGTTTGAAACCGAATTTGCCGCGCATAATATAGTAAACCCTATAGTGATTCGTGCATTCATACAAGGTTTAAACAAAGCCAATACAAAATTCTTTCTTCAAGCTCGCAACCCCTCTACTCTAAATAAAGCCATATCTGATGCTTTGGAGTGCGAACCAGTTAAATCAGCAGGAGAGGATAGAGAAATGACACTTTGGTGTTCATATCCGCAGAACATGCGTCGATATACCAGACGCCCTCATCACTCGCATTATCCTAGATCATTTTATAATCAACCTTACCGTGGATCCAATTCACAACGTTTTGGTAACAATTCCTCAAGTGAAAATCAATCAAGATATACCAATAATAACAACAGAGAAATGTATAGAGGTAGACCTTATTCCAACAATCACTTTAGTCGAATACCATCTAATAATAATTACAATAGACGAAATAATACAACAACTCGAGTGCAATTGGCATCTAGTAATCCATTAGAATCAGTTAACGGTAACATCCCAGAATCTGATATTGAACATGAGGAAATAATTAATCCATTTCGCTAAGTTACATTTCAATAGCAGTGTTAAAGCAAAATTTTATTTATTTGGTGAATATCATGATCTTGTCCTTGATACAGGAGCCACCTGTTGTGTATTAAATCTTAATTACTTGCCTAAAAATGCAATTATCGATAAAACAATTGTGTTAAAAATGTATGGAATTAACGGTCCAGCCAAATCACTAGGATGTATTAACACCATCATTTCTACGGATTCAAATAGTTTTCATATAGTGTTTCATGTTGTGGATACATTGCCTTCTCATATCGTAGGATTAATAGGAACTGATTTTCTTAAAAAACATAAGGCTATGTAAACTTGAAAATATGGATTAAACTTTGAAAATATGGATTTAATTTGTACTACCAATAATAATGCAGTAAACCTAATAATTCCGCCTAGAACAGAGATAGTTACATTTTTTGAAACAGCAGAGACCAATACTTGTGTTGTATTAAACCAAGTGCTTCAACCAAATGTGTATGTAGCAAATTCTATAGCCCATCCTAAAAATGGTAAACTTCCAATTCGGATAGCAAATTTCCAAAACAAAACCATAACTTTAGCAAAGATACTTCCAATCATAAAACCTGCTACAGATTATAAAATATTAGAACTCAATACTCCTCGTCACGATAGTAATCACGCAAATCAACTATTAAAAGAACTCAAACTAACTCATTTATCGGAACCTGATAGATCTGTTATTGGGAAAATTTGCATCAAATATAATGATGTATTCTGTCTACAAAACGATCAATCAAGCACTACTTCAATTTACGAAGCTTCCTTGAAAGTTAACAACAATACTATGCCAATATATTCCAAACCTTACAGACTACCCTACTCTCATAAGGCAGAAGTAGAAAATCAAATTAACAAAATGTTGAAAAATAAAACTATAGAAGAAACACAATCGGAGTGGAATAGTCCAATCTTATTGGTCCCTAAAAAGAGTGCTGATGATACAAAGAAATGGAGACTCGTAATAGACTACCGAAAGGTAAATACGGTATTGCAAAACGACAAATTTCCTCTACCTAACATCGATGAAGTCATACGTTGTCTGGATGCAAATATTTTTCGCATTTAGACTTATCCTAGGGATACTATCAATGTCCATTACGAAAAAAAGACAGGCCTATTACAGCTTTTACAACCCCTACCGGTCAATACCAAATGACTAAGCTACCGATGGGATTGAAAATAAGCCCATCTACGTTTTCCAGGATGATGACGGTAGCTATGTTAGGATTAAATACAGAACAATGTCTGATACATCTAGATGACATTATAGTATTTGGAAAAAAAACAATAGAGGAACATAACAAACATTTAATGAATATATTTGAAAGATTAAGAAAGGTAAACCTAAAACTGAATCCGGAAAAATGCCACTTCCTTAAAGAAGAGTTAATCTACTTAGGTCACTATATTTCCGCGGAAGGTATAAAACCAGATCCGAGCAAGTTGGAATGCATTCAAAATTGGAAAGCCCCAACATCTGCTGATGAAACTAAGAGATTTGTAGCTTTTGGAAACTATTACAGAAAACATATTAAAAACTTTGCTGCAATATGCATGCCACTAAATCGTTTGACAAGAAAAGGTGTTCCCTTTGAATGGACTCCTGATTGTCAATTTGCGTTTGAAAAATTGAAAGAATCATTTGTTAAACCACCGATTTTAGATTTTCCAGATTTTAGTTCAACAAATACTTTCAATTTGCACACTGATGCCTCCAACAGTGCCATAGGAGCAGTCCTTAGTAATCAAAATGGAAAACCAATATCATTTGCTAGTAGAGCATTAAACAAAGCCGAATTAAATTATGCAACAATTGAAAAAGAACTATTAGCAATAGTATGGTCAGTTAAACATTACCGTCCCTACTTATTTGGAAGACATTTTAACATCTTCACAGATCATAAACCTTTAACGTATCTATTTGCCATGAACGATCCTTCAAGCCGCCTAACTACATTTCGTTTAGCGTTAGAAGAATACAACTTCAGCGTCTGTTACAAAAAAGGAGCAGAAAATGTAATAGCGGACGCCTTATCCCGATTGCCAATTTCTGAAATGAAAGCCATGAGTGTGCGAGATGAAGTGCTAATATCTACGAGATCCAAAACTGAAAGCAACGATACTTGCGAATACATTAATGAGTCAGCAATATCTAAAGTAACCCATGTTGAGCTTCAGTTAAATCCTAAAACTAAAGATCTTATTGTTTCTAAACACAAAATAATATTACCACAATCCACCACTATCGTTCGCTTACGAGGAATGATAGTAAGGATAAAATCTTACATCAAATCGTTGAAAAGTAAGATATATTTGGTAATAAGAAAACGTGATGAACATACAACCAAATTCATGGAAAACTTAAAAACCCTCAATGAAAAGGGGATGCCAAAAATAATCATACTAAACGAAGACGTAAAAGTACTTGGAGAACGAGAAAAAGCAAAGAGATTGATTGTTATGAATGATTATCATACACTACCAACCGCAGGGCACGCAGGAATTCAAAGAACGATTAATACAATTAAGCAAAAATACACTTGGCCCGGAATCGATAAAGACGTTAGAGATATGATAGCAAAATGTAAGCACTGTCAGCTTTATAAATCAAATAAACCATTTAAAATTCCTCTCAAAATAACAGATACGGCCAATGAAGCAATGGAGAAGATTTTTATAGACCTTGTTGGTCCCCTAGTAAATTCTAACGGATTTGAATATATCTTAACTACGCAATGCGATCTAACTAAATTCATAACAGCCACGCCAATCACAAATAAACGAACAGATACAGTAGCACGAACTTTCGTAGAAAAAGTCATCCTTAAGTATGGAGTGCCAAGAACCATTTGTACTGACAGGGGAACTGAATTTTTATCAGGATTATTTAGCGAAATATGTAAGGTATTGCAAGTTCAGAAATTAAAATCAACCGCTTACCATCACGAAACAGTTGGAGCGCTGGAAAATTCACATAAACAGCTAGGAAATTTCTTACGGATATATAGCGAAGAGAAAGCACTAGATTGGTTACAATGGGTAAACTTTTACGAGTTTGCTTATAATAATACCGTGCATACTGCTACAGGATATACACCATTTTACCTAATGCATGGAAGACAGGCTAATGTACCAACCAACATAATAAATGAGAGCGCAAAGAAAGTGCGATACAATCTAGACGACTATGCGAATGTATTACAAATAAAATTGAGAATAGCCCATGCAGAAGTCAGGGAAAGGTTGATAAAAAATAAGCAAAAAAGCAAAATCCACTACGATGAAAAAACAAAAACGAAAATGTTCCAACTAGGCAATCAAGTACTAATCAGGGAAGAAAAAAAAAAATTAGAACCTCCATACACTGGTCCGTACACCGTAATCAAAGATGAAGGAGAAAACGTTAGGCTCGAAGATCATAATAAAAGCGAAGTAATACACAAGAATAGGCTCAAGAAATGGCATAACTAAAAAAAAAAAAAAATTGGGCGTGTTGTGGGATCTGCATATTAAGGTTAGCGTAGTGTAACGCATGCTTTAGTTTATAGCAAACCCGAAGCTAGGGAGTGCCCGCGAGAGGCACTCAGTTAGGCTTTATAAGTAGTGGCAATGTGGTAACGAAGCTCTCTCTTTTGCTCGACACCGAAGCGATCGGTTCGACGCACACACCCATCCCGTTATCTTAAGTGGTGATAATAAAAAGTACTTGTAACCCCTGTAAACCCACAAAACAGTAGGGTTCCGTACCAAACATTTTGGTGCCGATAAACCAGGATTAGATATCCTAAAAAATTGTGTGCGCTCTGTGGCCACCGTGTGTGTTCCAAGTGTAAAGTTGTACACCTGTTCGTTTCATTCGCTGTCGTTAAAGTTCATTCGCGGCGCGTAGCGCTTCTCAAAGCGACACATAGTGTGTATGTGCGCTCGCGAATACTCGTGTACCACCCAGGGTACAAAACGCGTACCACAAAGTGTGTGTTCTGTGCGCGTCATTCTCAAACTCATTCGCGGTACGTAGCGCTTCTCAAAGCGACACATAGTGTGTATGTGTGCGCTCGCGAATAATTGTGTACCACTTAGTGTACAAAACGCGTACCACAAAGTGTGTGTTCAGTGCGCGTCATTCTCAAACTCATTCGCGGCGCGTAGCGCTTCTCAAAGCGACACATAGTGTGTATGTGTGCGCTCGCGAATAATTGTGTACCACTCAGTGTACAAAACGCGTACCACAAAGTGTGTGTTCAGTGCGCGTCATTGTCAAACTCAATCGTGGTACGTAGCGCTTCACAAGCGATACACAGTGTGTGTGTGTGCTCGCGAATAATCGTGTACCACTCAGTGTACAAAACGCGTACCACAAAGGGTATTCTGTGCGCGTCACTCTCAAACTCAATCGCGGTACGTAGCGCTTCACAAGCGACACACAGTGTGTGTGTGTGCTCGCGAATAATCGTGTACCACTCAGTGTACAAAAAGCGCTTCACAATTCGTGTGATCCATGCGCATTATTCTAGGTGCGTTATCTCGCGGCGCATATTCTTCACAAGACATTCAATAATTGTGTATGCGTTTCGCAAAAATTTGTGTACCTCCTCTGAGTACAAAAAGGTGCCTCACAACCTGGGTGTTCAAGGCGCATTGTGTATTTCATGCCATTTGCATCGCATACAATTCCACGAAACTTCGCATCAAGGCCTGTGTGTTGTTCAACAATTCTCACAAACCGTGCAGTGCGCGTTTGTATTAACACAGTAAAGTGATTTTTTTTCTCAAGCAACCGTGTTTGCTTAGTGAATATTAAAAATGACGAAAGCAGACAAGCTTAAGTCGAGGCAAGCCAAACGGCAAAGCCTCATTGTGTCTATGCAACGACTTGCGCAGTTTGCAAATGACTATACTCCACAACAACAACAGCAAATATCCGACCGACTTGATCGGTTGTCGAAAATTTGGGAATGTTTCCAAATGGTGCAGGAAGACTGCGAAGAATGGGACGATTCCGTGAATGCTACCAGCGAAAACGAAGCATTACTGTCACAAGCAGAGGAGCTTTACTTCGAAACAAAGGCCGCGTTAACATACACATTCCGGAAACAGCAGATCAGGTAAAAGAAGAGGTTACCCACCCAGCAAACGTAAGTGTTAAACTACCCATCATTGCATTACCTGAATTGTATGATGAGCTAACAGAGTGGCTATCCTTTTATGAAACCTTTGTTTCACTTGTTTATTATTCTGAAGAAATTTCCAACATCCAAAAATTTCATTACTTGCGTGCGTCCCTCAAAGGGGAAGCTGCCGGAATAATACAACCAATTCCTATAACAGCAGAAAACTAACAGGTGGCTTGGAAAGCTTTTTTGAATCGATATTCCAGTAAAGTACATCTTGGTAAAATGCACACACGTGCATTGTTCGAGCTTCCAAAGCTAACCAATAGTCACGCCCCAGACTTGCAATAATTGGCTAACCAATTTAAGTTACACATCGATATCTTAAAACAATTAGAGGAGAGCATTCCTGACAACAGCACAATTTTTGTGGAACTTCTTGCTACCAAATTGGATAAAGCTACATTACAAGCATGGGAAGAACACAATTCCCAAGACATCCAGCTAGCTCATCCAAATATGACAAACTTCTTGTTGAAAAGAGCTCAAACAATTGAAGCATTAGCGTTGCAGACAGGCCACCGCCCAACCACATCTCATTCGAAAATGGGTATACCTAACCATAAATTTTCCAAGAAAATGAGCACTAACACAATTAGTGTGAAACAGGACAACGCGCACACTTGTCCTGCATGCAAAAAAGATGGCCACACGTTGCATCAGTGTCAATCCTTTATCGCTATGCCATGTAAGGCGCGTCAAGCGTTTGTATCACGAAACAAACTCTGTATCAATAGCTTGAGAAGTGGACATTTCTTTCAACAATGCCCTTCTAAGTACTCTTGCCGAATTTGTAAACGGAAGCATCATTCTATTTTACACTATGAAACGCAAACAAATAATAACCCTGAATCAGAAAGCACCACATCTGAATCAAATATCATGGCAACTTTGCATACAATCAGTTCTGAGCACAGTCCTTAAAACGTGCTTCTCGCAACTGTACTACTACAAGTAGTCGACAAATATGGCCAAAAACATTTTGCACAATGGTTCACAGCCAAACGCAATTAGTGAAAGATTGTGTCAGCAGTTACATTTAACTCGAAACAATGTTAATGTATTTGTTCACTCTTACGATTTCGGATTGTGTTTTCTTTCGTGTTTCGGTGTAACTTTTCTAGCTTTTTATAATTACCGGGTGTTGTTCCTTGTATTGCACAATTAGAAGAGAGAGTTTATTTCAAGCAATTCACTTATACTCATAAACTAATCGATCGTGCCCGAACGCTCCGTACTCAACGAATGGTCTTCGTGTTTCGTTAAACACGAATCAACTGGCATGGCTTCCGTGCCTAAGCCTGAACATCCTCCCCCCCCTTGACGCAAGTCAATAACCAAAACAATAACAAATAAAGATAACGGAAGTTAAAAGTATGTGCCTTCGCGTTCAGCTGCTACTACTAGGTAAGATACAAATTCTTATGAGGGGGGCATGTTACGATACCTTTCGTTATTTTCAGCTTTACTACCCGTGCCAGCTTATCGTCTTCGGTGTGCGCATGCCGTGTGGTGTTGCGAAGGAGCAAACCGATCTCCGGGATAATCTGTCTGCCAGGTAAGCTAAGCTGTTGTTGTTCATCATCGCCATAGAATAAGCGCGTTGTACTTCTTGTAGGCAAGCCGTCGACAAATGCTGAACCTATGTGCCCACTAGGATATGCGCTAAGTGTAAGTGACGACTAATCGATAGGGTCATCAGGCATCGATAGAAGAGGACGCGAACGCGTCGCTGCCTCGATTAAGTTTAGACCGGTAGTGCAGGTGAAAGCTGCAGTGTAGGTGGTTATCGCTTGACGGTCTTCGCTGCTGCCTTCCACAATCCGCAAGAGGGTGGTGGTGTGGGTAGAGGAAAGTGCCAAGTGCAAATTCGGTTGCAATCTGTAACGAATAAGTATAGTTGTTCGCCGCGGAACAGTTTAACTAGCTCATGAATCTCGCTTGCAGCACTCGCGTTGTGTGCTGGTAAACCGCGTCGCGCAGTCAATCGTGGTAGTGATAAAAGTTGTAGTTGTTTAACTGTCGGTTGCTGTCGTGTGCACCGACAAAAAATTATCTCATCTGACCAATACAAAATTAGCCTTTCATCTAACGGCCAATGCTCATCCTGTACCGTCGAGAGCATAATCTTCCTTCTTGCTGATGAAGCTCCGTGTAACGGCACCTGTCGATCATGTGCGTAAACGACTGCATTTTAGCAGGCAGGACAGGATGCTTTGCATGGTAGGGCAGCTGAGTATGCCGTAATATTTCTCCTACTCGAATGATTCCTAGAGGGTCTAGGAGTGAAGATAGTGTTCGCCAGGGTGTTTGTTTCGTCACCACGTTGCCTTTTTCGGGCTGCCCGAGATCCATTGAAAATGCATCCAGCTGCACTGTATGGTGTAGCACAGTGTTTGCAGTTTTCATGCGCTAGGTAGTGATTATTAAAGGTATGTGGTGGTGTGCTGCTGTTCGTTGAGTGCGTGACCTTTCCTTAGTGTTACGTGCGCAGCGAATGCAGTATGCAACGATACGCGACAATTGCTTGTAGCTGTAACACGTAAACAAAGGAAAATTAGTAGGCGTTATCATTACGGTAGCACTCACCATACGAATGTCAAGATTCGTTTCTTCGGTTGGTTCAGGGTTAGAGTTGGGCCAGATGGAAGCGGGTAGACAAAACCAATCCGGACCGAAGCTCCGCAGCTTACTTTTCAGGAATTCTGCTGACATACCGTGAGAAACGAAATCTGCAGGATAATACGCGCAGGATAAATGCTTCCACGATCGCTGGTGCGAAATGTGCTCCTCATATGGTAAAAACTTTTGCGCCGAGCTTATCTCGATCTGTTCAGCATATAAAGCGGCGAGCGCATTAAGTAAATTGGATACGTCATACGTTTTATCTAAATGTAGCTCAATAGGTAAGTGAACAGCTTGGTGTTTTGTCACTTCGTGAAACTTTTCGTGCTTTCGTACTTTGAGTGAATATCTATCATTAACTTGTGCTTTTTCTTCTTTACAGAATCGTTCGGTGGATTCATTTCGTGATGCCATGCATGCTACCGATGGCATGTAAAAGATTTCGAACAATTTGGGGATCATCAAAACATCAACATCCAGCTCGTAGTGGGTGGCTTTGGACGCAAACTTCGCAAGCACCGTGTTTTGCACCGGGATGGAAAATTGATCCGCACCAATCAGAGTGATGTCGATCGAATTATGTTTTCTATTTGATGTATAAGCGAATCGATCGCTGATTGGAATAAGCTGAGTTACACCATTCAACTGTGCGCTTGCAAGATGCATTATACTATGTGCATCGCTAGCATGAATAACCGCAGTTTGAGACAGAACTTTCTCAGAAGTTTGTCTCAGTGCTGCATCGCTGTTTGTTTGAGTGCTTGCCATGTGATCGTCAGTGTTGTGTGTGTGTCACCGGAGCATTTTGCGCAGCTTGGCTTGGTTGCAGTGGAAAATGCACCGATTTTATGTGTGTAACACGCGGGAACATTTTGCGCAGCTGACGTCGATGCAGTGGAAAATGTGCCGGTGTTTTGTGTATTACACGCAGAAGCATTTGGCGCAGCTGGCTTCGTTGCAGTGGCAAATGTGCTGGTGTAGTGCGGTGTGTGTATCAGTGTGTGGTGTGCTGAACTACAGTGCTTACACTTGTGTTGCGACGAGCAATCACGCGTGTGATGATTGTCGTGCAAGCAATTTAGGCAGAGCTTAGGTGTATTTGCGTTCTGATATCGTTCACCCGAATTCATGAGCATGAATTGCGGGCATTTCGCTATAGAGTGTTGCGAATAGCATATAGGGCATGTGCGTGTGTGTGCGTAAGTAGTAGCCGGAGAATTAGCTTCGCGTAAAGGTTTAGCTTTTTTATGCTGGTAGGACATTTGTTTTCCGCTAGGTGTCGCCACAGTATTGTTTACACGAGTGTAACCACAAGCTAACCCGGGAAGCGCGATGGTGGGCTGTTTTGTCCCTGCCAAAGAAATTATGCTTACGCTTTCATTTCGCGGCAAACGCATTTTGTTTGATTTTAACACGGCTTCTATGCGTATCAAACGATCATCGTAATCATCGCGTACAACGGTATTATGCATAATTTCGTCGTGTGTGACTGCTGCGTCTTCTAATTGGCATTGCACAGTTTCCAACTCGATGGAAAGCTGTTCGATTTTTGCAATGAGAGGGTCGATCTGCATTGAATCCCGTTCTGGGTAAAAGATTATGAAAAACTTTTCGTAATCCGGTAACATCGCTAGCAACGCTGTCCTTCTGGACGATAGTATGCGTTGTTGGGTTGCCATAGTTCGGTTTTGGGATGACGCTAAATTTCGCGAACACAGTGAGCTCGGTCGACGGTGTTGCGACTAAAGCAAAGTTACACGCACAATAATCACAAATATCGCCAGAATCCGTAAAATTATTTCAACCAGATTCCGTCGTTATCCTGGTCACGGCACCAATGTTCATTCTTACGATTTCGGATTGTGTTTTCTTTCGTGTTTCGGTGTAACTTTTCTAGCGTTTTATAATTACCGGGTGTTGTTCCTTGTATTGCATAATTAGAAGATAGAGTTTATTTCAAGCAATTCACTTATACTTATAAACTAATCGATCGTGCCCGAACGCTCCGAACTCAACGAATGGTCTTCGTGTTTCGTTAAACACGAATCAACTGGCAGGGCTTCCGTGCCTAAGCCTGAACAGTCTCCATTGTCGGAGTTGATGGCACAAAAACAAGTGGTAGGTATCAAATACAAGCGGAAGTAAAATCGCGAATAAATAATTTCACAACAACAATGAATTTTTTAGTTTTGAAAAAGGTTGCTAGTGACGCACCAATTACATCAGTACCAGTTCATTTTTGCAATGTACCGGCTTCATATCAACTTGCTGATCCTCATTTCAGCACACCAGGGCGCATTGACATGATCATTGGGGCAGGACATTTTTATTCATTGCTAGGTCCAGGAAGACAAAATTTACCAAACAACAACCAACTTGTTGAAACTGTGTTTGGATGCATTATGACCGGCAATATTCCATCGAAACATCAAAACGAAGTTACATGTCACGTAGTAACCATGCATCCCACCATTGAAGAACAAATAGAACGATTTTGGAAGATAGATGAACTTCACAATTCAAGTTATAGTCTCAACGAGAAAGAATGCGAAAAACATTTCCAAGAAACAGTCTCCTGCGACCACAATTGTCGATATATAGTTGAAATGCCAAAATATCCTGATATCACTCAAATGCTTGGTGATTCTAAAAACACAGCTATGCGCAGATTTCAACTACTTGAAAAAAGATTAGAAAGCGATGCACATCTCAAGGCTCAATATCACAAGTTTATACATGATTACATAACGTTGGGACACATGACTCTAGTCCCAAGAGAACGGTAAGATTGTTCAGGAGCATTTTATCTTCCCCACCATCCTGTGCTGAAGGATTCTAGCTCTACCACCAAGGTCAAAGTTGTGTTTGACGGCTCTGCCAAAACCAGTACCGGTAAATAACTGAACGATGCATTACTAGTAGGGCCGGTGGTACAGGAAGAATTATTGACATTAATTATCAGATTTCGAAAATATGAAATAGCACTCATAGCTGACATCGAAAAGATGTATCGGCAGGTTACTATGAACCCAACTGATCGACACCTACAGAGAATTTTGTGGAGATTTGACAACTCTCAGCCCATTCGAACTTATGAGTTAGGAATCGTAACTTATGGCCTAGCTCCTTCCGCCTTCTTAGCAACACGTACTCTAATACAACTTGCCAATGATGAAGGTGATACGTATCTCAAAGCTCGTTCCGTGATAAAAGAAAACGTATACGTAGATGATTTGTTAGCAGGAGCAAATAACATCCCAGAAACAATTGAATTACGCAATCAGCTGAATGCTTTGCTACAAAAGGGTGGCTTTATCTTTCGCAAATAGTGTTCCAACGCTCCAGCAGTATTAGCTGACCTACCACCTGACCTTGTTGCCACATATCCTTCCGTCAATTTTGATCCAGATGAAAGTATCAAAACCTTGGGCATATGCTGCGAGCCTATATCAGACAAATTTCGTATCAACATAAATATTAATATAAACAAGAGCCCTTATACCAAACGAAAGGTTCTATCAACCATAGCACAACTATATGATCCACTTGGATTGATTACCCCTATGACTATATGAGCTAAATTACTAATGCAACAATTATGGCTATTGAACTTGGATTGGGATTCAACAATTTCCCCATCATTACAAAATTCATGGGCAGAATTTCTCGAGCAAATCCCTACACTTACTTACTTTCGAATTGATCGTTTTGCTTTTCAACCACACTATGAACAAATTGAAATCCATTGTTTTTCCGACGCTTCTGAAAGTGCTTACGGTGCGTGCGTGTATGTACGCACAGAAGACAAACACGGTTTCGCACGCGTAAATTTACTAACATCAAAATCGCGAGTTGCTTCATTGAAACCTTTAACCATTCCACGATTGGAATTATCTGCTGCATTACTTGGAGCTAGACTATTCAAAAAGGTACAACATGCATTAGATATTCCACTTGACACATGCTATTTCTGGTCAGACTCTACTGTTACTCTTGGTTGGCTAAAAGCTACTCCTAGAACATGGAAAACTTTCGTAGCTAATCGAGTAGCTGAAATACAAGAACTAACTCATGGCTTCCAATGGCAACATGTTTCTGGCAAGGACAACCCAGCTGATATGATATCTAGTGGAGTAGCGGTGAATGAATTCCTCGGTAGTGATCTATGGCGGCATGGTTCCTCCTGGCTTCGTGAACCCAAAGACTCTTGGCCCTTGCAAACCACGGATAACAACCTCATCGTAGAGGACGAACGAAAGGTATCTGTCCTAACAACTCAAGTGACTGAAATAAATCCAATATTTCAACGTTTTTCTACACTACAACCATTACTTCGTACTTTTGGTTTCTGTTTGCGATTCATAAACAACACTCGCAAATCAAATGAAAGAATATCGCTAAATTTTCTACTGGTAAAGGAGATACAATATGCTAAACGAGCCCTATGCAAAATGGTACAAGCTACTCAATTCTCTGTTGAACTACAAGCCTTAAAAAGAAATTAAGGGTTAGCTAAGGTTTCTTCTATTCGACTTCTTGATCCATTTATTGGCAACGATGGATTAATACGCGTTGGTGGCCGGTTGCGCCATTCTGATCTGAGCCACGATCGCCTTCTAATCATGGATCATCACCTGAAAACGATGCACGGCGGAGTGAGCATGACATTATCATCTATTCGTGAAGAAATATGGCCATTGAACGGCATGAGAGCCGTTAGAAGTGTAACTCGTACTTGTTTTAATTGTGTAAGAGCTAATCCCATCCCAATAATCCAACCTATTGGTCAATTACCAATATCACGTGTAACAATAAATGAAGTTTTCTCCTGCGTTGGTGTGGATTATTGTGGTCCACTTTATTTGCGTCCATCTCAACGCAAGGCTGCATGTCCAAAAGCATATGTATGCGTATTTGTTTGTATGAGCACCAAGGCTGTACATTTAGAAGTCGCAGGGGACTTGAGTACCACCACCTTTCTGATGGCCTAGGATCGATTCGTATCACGACGAGGAAAACCGAAAAACGTATACTCAGATAATAGTACACCGCTGGAAATAAAAACAGGAAAAAAAAATTTGTGTGTTTTTTTGCGTGCACTAAGTGTGTCAACGCCAACAGTTCGAGGCGTACTGAATCTGCAATTGCCGATTTTTGCCTTTTATACTCTCATTTTTGGTGCGCTACTTATCTGAGTTTTGAGTGCCGGCAGCGTTTTTCGGCAGTATAAAAGGAGAGCCAAACCGTGTTGCGCTTCATTCTTCCATCAGTGGTCAAGGTGAAAGGTTGCTATTTAAAAATTCCACAAAATCATCATGGGTCACGGAAAGCACTGCACACCAGAGGAGCGAAAACACATTCAGGGGCTATATCGTGAGAACGTGCCAATCAAGACAATCTGCAAGGCGTTCGGCCGTTCGCGGACTTTTGTGGACAACGCCATTCGTATCGAGGCTACGGGTAAATCGACAGGTCGTCCGCGAAAAACAACGGCCGACGTTGTCGTTTAGATTGTTGAGATGGTCATGGCGGATCCTTTCAAAACTTGCGCTCGCATCAAGCAGGAGCTTGGATTACAAGTTTCGGCGAAAACGGTGTCTCGCCGTTTACACACTGCTGGGTTCTGTGCCCGGAGACCGCGGAAGGTTCGTAAGCTGCTGCCGCACCACGTAGAAGCGCGCATTCGGTTTGCCGAAGAACATTTAGCTGCATCCATCTTTTGGTGGAGCAAAATCATTTTTTCGGATGAGTCCAGAATCAATCTGGATGGTTCGGACGGCATTAAATACGTCTGGCGCCTTCCTAATCAGGCGTATCATCCGAAAAATACGATAAAAACCCTTAGTCACGGAGGCGGCCACGTAATGGTGTGGGGTTGCTTCTCCTGGCACGGCACGGGTCCTTTGTTCCGTATCAACGGGACACTGAACTCAGAAGGGTATAGAAAAATACTTAGTCGTAAGATGTTGCCATACGCCCGACAAAAATTCGGAGACGAAGAGCATTACATCTTTCAGCATGATAACGACTCTAAGCACACATCGCGAACAGTTAAATGTTATTTGGCAAACCAGAATGTGCAAGTTCTACCGTGGCCTGCGTTGAGTCCTGACCTCAACCCGATTGAAAATCTGTGGTCAACTCTCAAGCATCAGCTTAAGAACCAGCCTGCACGTTCAGCTTTGATCTATGGACACGCTGCAAGGTTATGTGGAAACGCATACCCAGAAGCGAATGCCGTAATCTCATCGGCGATATGGCCAAACGCTGTCAGGAAGTGATAGCAAATAACGGTCACCACATTGACCGTTAGAATGTGTCTCTGTGGAACACCGCAACACCTCCTCCCAACAACCACTTAAACAGTTCTTTTCAGGGCTACCAAATATTTCTGAGAGGAACTATGTATTTCGGTCACAGAAAATAGTTCCTATTTTTATGTCCACCAGTGTACCACTGGCGAGTAGGTTTCGTCGTAGTACATCCCCTTTCGCTGAGAAAATCAGTTGATCACTAACCGTGCCTTGTAGCGGTCGATGTTTCCAGCAGCATCATACTTGGTCTTGAACACTCATTTGCACTTAATTGCTTTTCTTCCTTCTGGCAGCGCTGATAAACTCCACGTATTGTTTTCCATCAGCGCCTGGTACTCTTCTTGCATCGCTACCTTCCATCGTTCGGAGTCGTTACGCGACAAAGCTTCCTGATGGCTAACAGGATCGTCATCTCAAACTCCTGGCGTTGGATTCGATTATTGCCATGAGGCAATACCACTAAATTCTCTAGCTGCTCGTGAACGGCTTTCCTTGGCAATCTGTGCTCCGACCGCTGCGCCTCAACACCAATGACTTTGGTGGATATGAATCTTGTCGCGGTGGGAGCACGGGGGTCACGTCGATCATAGAATTATCAGCAGCATCATCAGAATCAACCAATTTTCCGTCAGAATCTTCGATAATAGCTCCAACCTCATTGGAAAATTCATTGAAGGCATCGTTATCGCTATCTTCCTCACTCGGTAGTGTTTCAGTCGAAGGAATGCTCGGTGCAAGAGAAATCGTCTCTTGCACCGAGAAATCGTCGTTGTGTTCCAAAAGAAAGAAAAGAAAAGAATAGCGACACCTTCATCGATGAATTTTACTTCCCGGCTGATGACAATTTTCCTGGACCTCAAATTGAATAATCGATACCCTTTGGTATGTTCGTCAATTCCGGGGAAAATGCACTCTTCTGACTTCGGATTTCATTTTTTTCGATAATGTTTTGGTACTAGGACTATCGCACGTGTTCCAAATATCCTTATATGGGAAAGGTTTGGTTTTTTTTTCCTGTCCAGGCTTCCTCCGGAGTTACTTCGCTGCCTTTGGTTGGGGAACGATTCAGCAAATATACAGCCATTGCCACAGCTTCCGCCCAAAAACGTTTTGCATGCTAAGCCATGTAAAGCATGCACGTTCTACGATCGATCTGTTCGCTCGTTCCGCCATACCGTTTTGTTCCACGGTGTACGCATTGGATTTCTGATGAACTATTCCATGCTTACTAAGATGTGTTTTTAATGTAGCATTTACGTACTCTTTACCGTTATCTGTTCGGAGGACCTTAAGCTTTCTTCCGGATTGCCGTTCCGTCATTGCGTGGAAATCCTGGAAAACTTGCGCAACCTCAGATTCCGATTTAGTTTTTAAAAAGTATGTCCACATCCGGCGGAATTTATCGTCAATAAAGACAATAAAATAACGGTTTCCACCTAGTGAATTAACCTCCATCGGCCCGCAAATATCAGAATGAACTAAATCTAATATCTCAGCCGCACGCGATTCTCCTTTGCTGAACGGGTGGCGACTTTGTTTCCCCATCGGACACACCTTACAGTCGGCCATGCTTCCTCCGTCGATATTGGCTCCATCTGCCAATCCGATAGCGAGGCTGCGCACACCGTTGATGTTTAGGTGTCCCATCCGTTGGTGCCATAACTCTAAGCTTCCTGTAGATGAAACCACCAAAGCATTTTTCTTACCTTGCTTGCGTTCTTGAAGCTTGAAGAGGTCGTTTTCATGGCTGCCGGTAGCTACCACATCGCCATCTTTGCCAATCACTTTGCATCCATCGTTGTTAAAAACGACAATGTATCCTTTCCTAACGATCTGGTTGACGGACAATAGATTCACTGATAGGTCTGGTAATACTTGAACATCACAAACAGGAATCTCATCGTTGCTACACGAAGGCTTCGCTATGTACGACCCCGTTCCGGTGATTTTCATATTACCGCCGTTAGCCGCTACCACATTACCATTCGATGGCTTCACATTTTGTAGGAGTTCCGCGTTTCGTGTCATGTGAACACTAGCTCCCTAGTCAAAATACCAATCTTTGCCATTGGCAGCCCCGATAGTAGTGTGGTGGACAAAGGTTTCTTTACATCCAACTCGAAATGACTACACCGATTTAGAAATACTTTTTAGTCTTTGTATTTTCGGGCAGCGTTTCCTCTTAGTATACAGTTTCCTTAATGACCTAATTCCTATTCCTAACTCTTATTTATACTACTCCTTTTCGCGCCAAAATTTACCCTACGTTTTTCTATTGGCTAAAAGTATTTATCTTAAACATATCTTATGTGGCTATTAGCTTATCTCCCTATCCTGTTCTATCATATGCCCTATATTCTGTCCTTATCTAGCTAATGCATTTTTATGTAATTTACTTGCTATAATTATTCCTATCCTTCCTATCCTATCCTTCCATACCATAAACGATCGCTACCATAATTGCTTACTATAATTGATTATTCCTAGTATTATACTAATTGCCTAACTATCGGGCGCTACAGTAGAAAGCACTGTGCAGAACGTATTTTCCTTTTTCGAACTGTAGCAATCCTTTGCTATATGGCCGTACTTGGAACAGTTCCGACATCTCGGCCCTTTCAGAGGATTTTGTTCTTTAAAAAAATTTCCAGAAACTTTCCTTTTTGCAACAAACGCTGTTTCAGTGGATGTGGCTGGCACTTCTTGTAGAAGTTTTGTTTTGATAACGTCTCCAGTAATGATGCGATCCAGTTTGATAACGTCCCGTTGAGTTGATGCGACATTGAAATTATGCGGTAAACGTATTCGGACATGGATTCGCAGGACGACAAATCCGTTTTTATCAGCTTGTGGAGCAGTCCGACTCTTCTAGTAAGACCAAAATCTCCAAAAGCTCTCTCCAACTTAGCCCAAACTTCTATTGCAGTCGTTGCTTGCTTGACGTGCACATAATTCAACGGATCAAGAAGAAGGATGATGTTTGCTCTTGCCTTGTGATCCTTGCCTGCATCCACGGCTACGTAGCTCCCGCCATTATTCTTTCTCGGCTTTACCACGCACCAGAGATCTTCGAGCTCAAGGAAGGTTTGTACCGCAAATTTCCAAGTGTCCCAATTTTCTCTACCGGTAAGACGTTCGATGCCAGGGGGATTCGACGAAACTATGCTACTACCTGCAGCGCTTGAGGATCCAGTGGAACTTGAATTCATCTTCGGTTTCTTGTCAATTGATTGAAAATTACACCGCTTCAAATATCGTACTATTCAGGGCCCATAACCTATTGGCAATAGTGCAAACAACCAGCATATTGTATGGTTAGGAACAGAATGAATTAATTTCAGATAGAAACTTATAACCACAGTGAATCATAAGCTACTATGATTAAAGTTATTCGTTATACAAAATATCGGCATACTATAAACTCATAACAGTTTATGGTCTTTGGTAATGAACCTACGGTATCGATGGATATGACTGAAAAGGGTTTTGATGGCGTTGAGGTTATTATCATATTTTCTTTAGTATGTTTTGTAACTTTGTTCATTTTGCAAGTCTTACATTCTTTTACATAATCAGATAATTAGTTAGATAATAATATCATTGAAAATTCAGTTTTTCCTTACAATTCGCTAATTCTTCTTGTCCCTAAGAAATCAGATAATGAAAAAAATGGAGATTAGTTATCGATTGACAGCTCAACAAAAAATATTACCAGATAAATTCCCGTTACCTCGAATGGACACAATTATTGATCAACTAGGAAAGGCTAAATACTTTAGTATACTAGATTTGATGTCAGGATTTCATCAAATTCCTTTGGAAAAAGATTCAAGAAAGTACACAGCATTCTTAACGACAAAAAGATATTACCAATTTACAAGAACGCCATTTGGATTGAATATAAGCCCAAATAGTTTTCAAAGAATGATGGCAATAGCCATGGCAGGTTTAACACCAGAAATTGCTTTTGTGTATATTGATGACATTATAGTCACAGGCAATTCCATTGATAACCACATAGATAATTCAATTAAAGTTTTCCAAAGATTAAGACATTAAAACCTTAAACTGAATCCGGAAAATTGTAGATTTTTCAAATCAGAAGTTACATACTTAGGACATAACATTACTGATCAAGGAATACTTCCTGATGAATCTATAAATGGAACTATACAAAAATTCCCTATTCCCAAAAATAAAGCTGAAATACGAAGATTCGTAGCATTTTGTAATTATTATAGGAAATTCATAAATAATTTTGCTAACATAGCTAAACCATTGAACAATTTATTAAAGAAAGGTGTGATCTTTCAAAAGAATGATCAATGTCAAAAAGCATTTGACATGCTTAAAAAACATTTATTATCACATACTATACTAAAATATCCAGATTTCACAAACAAATTTATAGTCACAACAGATGCTTCAGATGTAGCATGCGGAGCAATTCTATCTCAAAATCACGAAGGAAGAGATCTACCAATGCATATTTGCAAGTAAAACATTTACAAAAGGTGAAAAGTCAAAATCAATAACTGAAAAGGAATTAACAGCAATACATTGGGCCGTTTACCATTTCAAACCATACCTGTAAGGAACTCAATTCATTATCAAAACAGATCATAGACCTTTAGTTTACTTAAACGGAATGAAAAATCCATCATCAAAACTCACAAGAATGAGGTTAGACCTAGAAGAATTCGATTTCGATATTCAATACGTAGCAGGGAAAAGCAACGTAGTAGCAGATGCTTTATCAAGGATAATCACAAACTCAAATGAACTTAAAACATGAATCCCAATCGTAAAAGACACAAACTTTAAAGAATTAAAAGAAAAATCAATTCTAAAAATAAATACAAGGGCAATGATTCAAAATAACTCAAAAAATGACAAAAATCAAATAAAAGTAACCCAATATAAATCGGAAACAGTAAAACCAGTAGTATGGAAAACAAACATACCACCAGTAGTAAACAAAATAATAAAAATTAACACAGGAGTTAAGAATAAAGAAATTGGCATAATAGCAGCAGCAGCAGCAGCAATAATAACTACAATGAGCAACTTCATAATCTCACAATCCCTCTTGATTTCGACAACTATCAAAATGGATGTCAAAGCTTAGAATTTTCTCTTCTAGAAGTTTGTCAAATAGCAAGAAGTTTTAACAGAGACAAGTTAGCTATCTCAAGTGAAGATGATTTGTTCAAATACTTCAAGTATGAAACCATAAAGGAAATAGCAGATGAAGCCATTTTCGATGGATTCAGAATGAACAGGAAATTAATAAAGTTATCAAAAGTTAACATGAAAATTATACAGGAGGACATATAGGACAGTATAGGTTATATATGAAACTGCGAGAAAAATTTAAATGGAAAAATATGAAAGAATACATTAAGAATAAAAAAAATGTAAAAGAATGTAAGACTTGCAAAATGAACAAAGTTACAAAACATACTAAAGAAAATATGATAATAACCTCAACGCCATCAAACCCCTTTTCAGTCATATCAATCGATACTGTAGGTACCAAAGACAATAAACAACAATAGGTATGCAATCACAATTCAATGTGTCCTTACTAAATATGTCGTAATTATACCAATACAAAACAAAGAAGCCGACACAATTGCAAAAGTTTTAGTTGTAAATTTTATCCTTACTTATGGAAATTTTTGGAATAGAAATCAGTTCAAGGCACAGAATAAAATAATGAGGTTTTGAGCAAAATTGCTAAAATTTTAAAAATCAAACAAACATTCGCGACAGCTTATCATCCTGAAACAATTGGATGCTTAGAACGAAACTACAGAAGTCTTAATGAGCATCTAAGAATATTTACAAATGAACACCACGATGATTGGGATGCTTGGACGAAATTACATCAATTTGTCTATAACACAACACCACACTCAGAAACAAATTATACTCCATACGAATTAGTTTTTGGAAGGACAGCGAATTTGCCTCAGGAAATATATAACAATAAAATTGATCCTGTGTATAACATTGAAGCATACTACAATGAATTAAAATATAAATTACAAAAGTCCAATGAATTAGCAAGAATAAAATTAATATAAGAAAAAACTAAAAGACTAAAAACATTAAATCAAAATATCAACCCAATAGATATTAGCATAGGAGAGTTAGTTTACTTGAAAAATGAAAATAGAAAAAAGCTAGACCCAGAATATATAGGACCATTTACCGTTGTAAGAATACAAGATCCAAACTGTGTAATAAAAAACAGAGTTACAAGGAAACAATCAATAGTGCATAAGAACAGATTGATAAAAGTATGAAAAGTATTTCATTATATTCATACTTTTCATTTCTTTACGGAGGAGGTATAATATACGATTCGACACCCCTGATTATTCATGATAGCAATACCATCATGAACACGTTTATCATGAACATAAGATATTAAAGAATATTGTATACAAGAAATAATTGTAGCTTAGATCGAAACCATGAACTAGAAAAGGAAAGGAATAGATAGGGGAAAATCAGATCCGTTTTCGCGGCCCTACCCCGCGAAACTGTCGCCAGGGCTTGTTTCCGGTTCCGGAGATGGATGAAGACCGTAATAGAAACCGAGGGCGGATATTTTGAATAAAATGAATAAAACACATGGTAAGCTACTATTTGTAAAACAAACAAAAATCCTCCGATGATTAATTTTACCATAAATAATTCTTTCTCCGTAGGTGACTGTCAAAATTATCCCGAACGCCCTGTATAGCAAAGTATTATAGGCAGATAGCATAAGTCTTCTGCACATATGGTGAACAATTAAAAATAGGTAGCATTAGAAGTTAGGTATAAAATTATAGGAATTCACGCAATTGCGCAGTAGATCACGTGTAGGACTAAATTAGTATAAAAAGGACATCCGGCGATCGGAAGAGCCAGACGCGCTTAAGTTAGATCACGTTACAAATATAAAGTGCCAAGTGCTGCCCAGAAATAAAAGTGAAAGTAAAAGATATTGAAAGTGTTTCTCTATAATTAATGCATAGAGATGTCCGAAAGACGAACCCCACTGCTAACTAGTTGCTTGCTAACTAGTTTAATGTTATTTTTAATACAAAAATCTTTAAATTCATCATCATCATCATCATCATCATCATCATCATCATCATCAGAAAACTGTGGACCGTTTTCTGCGGTGATAGTTAATGGTAATCCAAAACGGACAAAAATTGGTGTTAACCGTTTTATAGCTTCTCCCGAGTCGATTTTTTTCATTATTTCGACTTCTATATATCGACTAAAATAATCAACGACAACTAGCAGTAAGTGCCCAGAAGGTGGTCTGAGGAAGTCGATAGCTACATGTTGCCATGGTGCAGATAGTAATTCCTTTCTTTTCATCGGTTCGGGTGCAGGTGGTGCCGATACCATCATACATCTCTTGTAAGTTGTTACGTAGTTTTCTACCTGTTGGTCTAATTTTGGCCACCACTCTTTAACTCGTAGTCGCTGTTGAAGGTCATACCGGGGTGACCTTCATGTTGTAAATGCACAGTTTGCTCACTTAATGGATTGGGGATGACAATTCTTTTGTACCATATCTGCTATATTTAAAGTTATTATAATACAGATTATCAGATATAGACACATTGTAACAGACTTTGGAAAGCCAAACCATACCATTGTAACACATTCATTATAACACATTCAGCAAATCAGATTATACCATAGCAACACACCCGGAAGAGTTCCCCTACGGACAAAGAGCGGGTAATTTTTATCATGGTGTGCGTAAAAACCTAGATTTAAGCCGATGGAAGATTTTCTAGGCTTAAAAAAGGGGGCGGGAACGGGTACCACGGTTCTCTTCCGCTCCCATGTAAAATACACGGTGCGCTCTCTCAATGCTCGCGCCCATACGCGAGCATCCTTTCGTGTGCTTGTGTTAGTTTCTTTCGTGTTGCGCTGTGTGCGTTTCTTTCGTTCAGCGATCGCTCACACTCGCTGCGTATTTTTTTGTTATCTAAAGCTAAACAAAAACGTAAACACGCGTAGATTTTTTGTCATCACTTTATTGAAACATTTACATTTTAACTTTACACGATTTCACACATTTACGTAAGTTGATACACAATATTTGACTAAAATAAAATTGATCACTCCATCGATGCAAACGTTAAAATGGCCGAATATCTGCGTAGATCCTTTTGTACACGTTGATTACTGTAAAAAAGGTACGAAATGAAGCTGCGCGATGTACATAACATGCATTACGAATCATTCGCGCAGCTTCATTTCAATTCGCACAACACTTGAACACTTGAACACTTTACAAAATCATAACATCAATCGTCCAAGACTTAGGCTGACGCACGTGCGGCCGCTCGCTGCCGATCCTTGAGCTGTACTGACGATTTAGTGTGGTAGCAAGAACGAGAGCACACAGAGGAACTTTCGGTGCAGCAGTGCAAGCGAGACACCGACATCAGCACAGCGCTGTGAGCAGATCAAACTGAGCGAGCTGGCCGAAAATGAACGCACACATTTCCACATGTGTAACTGTGTTAGTGCCAAAACTGTGTCGAAACCAAAACGCGCTCTCGCCTCCGTGTATTTCACACCGATTCTCCGCTTAACTCTAGGTTTTTACACACACCATGATAAAATATCCCGCTCGTTGTTTGTAGGGTCAGGCCGTCCATTCAAACAAATAACAGATGTGACACACTTATCAAAAGCAATCGAAACGCATAACATAAGCAGGAACAATATGTAACCCAAAGCAGAAACAGTATATGCATTAAACCCAAAACAGGAACTTAGTGACAAGAACCATCGTTCTTGTCAACAAAAGACAAACGTAACTAGCTGAGTGAAAACAATAACTTTCCAATATAAAACCCGGAACCAAATGTGCGAAACCCTTAACTCATTTGAGTATAAATAAAACCAATTCCAACCGTGGCAAGTCAGATTCGTTCGGTGATCAGTATTTTGATCCACCAATGAATTCTTCAGAACATCACCAATAGTGCCTGAAAAGCACTTTGATCCACCATAGAATATTCCAGAACATCACCACTAGTGCCTACGATGACGTTTTATGTACCATAGAAGAACCCAGAACATCACCAAAAGTGCCTGATAAGTACTATGACACACCATAGAACAACCCAGATCATCACCAAAAGTGCCTGATATGTACTAGGATACACCATAGAACACCCCAGAACATAGTTAGTATAACATCCGCTATAATTATCTGCAGTAAATTCATTACATCCTAGACACAAACCGCACACTTGTAACTAAGGCTAGAATGAAACATCTAATGAAATAGCATGAAAAGTGGCGTGATCGTATCCACCAACACACTCACAAGAAATTGTTTTTACAAGTATAACATTTTAGATTAAACATTATCAGAACATAAATTACTGTAATTAGATGCACACAAATATTAGACATAAAAGTGCAATATGTTCTAATCCGAACCAACTAGATAAATAGGGAAAATTTAATAGAGTTCATCCAATTGCGCAGTAGGATATTACACATGGAAGGACGATATTACCTAATGTACGCAAAAAGTCACTTACGCATAATGGAGGAGATAGAGCAGGATAATTAATTGTAATCATGCATAACGGAGCGGATAGGCTAAATATGCCCATAAGCGCAATGTAATCATTTCATATAAAAGGAAGCTCGCGGGGAGCTAGAGAAGAGTTGTTGTATCAGTTAAAATCACGCAGTCCAGTCCGCCGCACAAAATAAGATTGCAAATCAGTGGAAGCCAACCACGCTGTTTAGTATAAGTAAAGTGGCAAATAAAGTGAGTTTGTATAAAAGTGCAAATACATCCCGCCTAGTCTTAGGAACGGCTCTAAGTGATGACAAGTTCACTACAAACATATTTTTCCCCCAAATTTAAAACAAAAATAAAAAAATGTATCTCAGTACATTAAAGTTTGTCGTTTATGTCAGAAATCGAAATACGACAGACACCCGTATAAAATCAAATTTGAATTAACAGACACACCTTCAAAGCCTCTAGAAATCGTGCATACACAAATCTTTATCATCAAAGATAAACACTACCTCACCTTCTGTGGCCGTTTTTCTAGACTTGCTATAGCAATACCTATCCAAACTCGCAATACTGTACATATTATAAAAGGCATGTCTACATTTATGGTATTAGTAGGAAAACCAAAGTTATTAATATTAATAAGGCCCCTTATCATTGTGCAATTGAAGGCGAAAATTGTGTTATTGAATTGGACAGAGTAGCTTACACCATCTGACGTGTGAGCAAGTGGTAGACAGTTGGGCTATACAAAATGACTATTGTTATAAACAAGTGAACAGTTGTTTTATATGCTGGTAAACCCTGTATATTTTGCACATGCCTTTGGTTTGATTATTCGGCATGCATTAGGGAGATTTATGTTGTAAGCGGAAATATACGTATTAACGGTTAGCTGATCGAAGTAGTTTGCAAAGCGAAACTATTGAACGGTTGACTAGTCGATACACCATCGAACCGCCAATGTTGCGGTCACTGCAGCCACGCACATCATTAATCATCGCACGTGGCATTAATCTTGCTCCTTCTCGTACATATTCTAAAACCAATTCCCGTGTTGTTGCATATGTCTGACCGTACGTAATCAAAGCGTTGACTGGGTTGGCTATTACACCCATAGACAGTTGGCTGCCGTTGTCTGATCGAATAAGATGCTCACACGAGAATTGGTAAATCGATCGTTGCACTGGCCACAGTTGCGCAGCCGATGTATAAACACTCTATATATATATATATATATGTATATGTATATTTATTCACATATGTTTACTTATTATATGTTTACTGTTGACTCGCAGTAATGCTGGTCTTCACTTAACTCGTTGGCTCTCTGTCTGATTGGCTGGCTGGCTCATTGAATGACTGGCTAGCTGACATGTGCATATCGTGAAATTTGCGTATGGTTTTCCACGATAGCTAGATGTCTAAACATTTGGAAGTCTCTACGCGTGACATAAAAAAAGAATTTAACTGCGAATGCGCTCGAGAGACGCATCACTGTCCTGTGCAGTATTACTCAGGATGCTCGAGATGCTAAAATTATATTTGCGAATGTTGCCACAATTATGCAAAGAATAAATGCATGTATGTTTTCTTGAAATTGTAATGTTTTATGTTTCATGCTTATTTAAAAAAAAACATTTTTTGAATCGCATATGACGATCAAAACAGCATGTATGTACATATACGTATAAAACTTTTATTGTTTACAAAATTTGTAAAGTACGTTGATAATTACAACGTTGTTATCAAAATTAAATCGTCACTCAATTTATAAATATATAAATCCATCACTCAATCCAAAACTCGAACTGACTGAGAGCGAGAGAACAGTACGATGTGTAGATGAGCGAGTCGTCATAGACACACGCTCGCACTCTTGCTATAGTTCGCCAATAAAAAGTAAAACGTTTTATGTTCTATTATTTAATCTCTTTTTTTTTTACTTATCTATTAAGTTACACATTACATTCATTTCGGATTGTTGATCTCCGATTGTGTTGTGGACACGAATGACCTTCTAACTGTTTTCCTCTAATGCCGGGTTTCTTTCCTCTCCCTACCTACCGGTACCGAGACAGCGAGCACTCGTGCTTGTCAACCGATGAGAGATTGCTCTCGCGGAGAGCGCACCAGAATGCTCCGCTGTATAACGCATCCAACACAATTGTAACAGTCGGAAATCTTAAGGATGAATTTCAAGTTTAAAAAAAATTATCACTCAGGGTCTGCAGAAATTTTGTTCAAGTGATGGTTACGTTCGAACCATCGATCGCTGTTGGCACGATATAGACCACATGCGTTCTAAACAGAAAATAATATTTGTAAACATCGATCTGTCAAGAGCAGATCGACCTAACTCCCACTTTACCCGTCAGATGGCGTACCAGAAACACCGAAAGGGACGACAGGGTTAGCTTGTGCGACAAATAGTTCTCCCAGAATAGGACCAATCAGCAAGCGGTTCAACTAGGGTCAAGTTCGCACAGCTGATCGAGAACAGGGCGCCATCGCTAACCGCAAAATTAGTTGCAAATTAGATCACAGAAAGAAAGCACCAATTTTAAAACTGCTTGAAATTTGCTTGAAATCTGCGTGAATAAACAACAGTTTGTAAAATTATCTTTACCGTTTGCGACTCACTTAATCGAGTGCTACACACGTAGCAACAATCGCACTTTTATTATCTAATAGTGGGGCACTTTCCGCTGTAAGTTCGTAGGCTGAAATTTCAGCCTGTCAGCTGTTTGCATTGTATAGCAGTTTTCGAGCAGCTATCTAAGTGTGTATAATATACAGGTGGGTTTATCCCAAGGTGTATGAGTTTTGAAGGCTGATTTTTATCACTTCTGCTTCTGAATGAAGATTTTAAGAGTGTTTTGAGTATTCGTCAAGCCTCAAGAAAGCTTGTTTGAACAAAATTTTTCACCCATCCTATCAAAAAGAGATATTCAAATTTGGTTTTAAAAATATACTATGAGCCACCTGAACCACCACCTGAACTTCATACCCCGCTGCGCAAAGCGATCGAAAAATTCTCAACCTCTCATTCAATGTAACTAGAGAGCAAGAGCCAATAATGATAAAGCGAGGTGATAAGATGGGGAAGAGGGGAAGGAGGGGAGAAAGAGAACGTGGGTGTGAATTATTTTTCGGCCACTATCATTTTTGCGCCATCACCGTCGTGTACCGGAGCTGTTTTGTCAGAAAGAGATAAACACATACAGCGCGCTCTCTCGAACGATCGTAAACGCTTCAATCGATCAAGAGCTTCAATCGGCTCTTCGGACGTTTCTGCTCGCTTTCTCGATCGGTTTCGGCGGAAAGCGAGCTAGAAAGCGAGCTCAAAAACTGCTCGATTTTGTTGTGCGGGACACTTTGATTCTAGATTCCACCACCTGATCTCTTTTATGCACCTTGAGGTAAATGTAAACAACACCGTGTTTTCGAGCAGGTACTCGAATCTAATTCTAGCTTTGAGGCTAGAATAATCTAGACTGAAAATTGCAGGCTAGTTTTTTGTGTGGTTTTGTACCCGTTGCGCAAATTCGAGCAGTTTCCAGCGCAGGAAATGTACCAAAATCTGCGCTGGCCAGCGCAGATTTGGTCTGGTCTCCCGCGCTGGACTTCAGCGATTCCTGCGCTGGGTCGAGCAAGTTTAGCGCCATCTGTTGGCGAAATGGACGAACTATTTATGGCGGCGGAGCGAAAAAAAACGGTCAAAAAAATTTAAAAATATTGGCGCCCATTTTCTCGTCCGCTTCTTCTCCCTCCCTCACCCTGGCTTGCCTTACTTGCGCTTCTACCCGTGCCTTCCGCCGCCAGCTGATTGGGTGTTTGTGGTGTATGCGTTGATTCATATATATGTGCATTGCGGTTGTGTATTGTAATTGGTGGGTGTTAGCATTTATTAATTTGTGTGTGACCTTGAGACGCTGTGGGAGAAGCTGGATTGGGATTCAAAGTGTTATCGGTGTATTGATGGTTTATTTTATTTCGTGCCGCTGCTGATGAGACCATTCGATGCCCCTGCCAATTGAGGGTGAAGAAGCCTATTTAAAACAAGCGTAGGAGAACGTCTAACGCTAATCTAATATTTTTTTATTTGAACATGTTTGATGCTTCAACGACCTTCTAAGCATCATGTAGCACAATGTATAGTGGCTATAAATTTTTTTTAATGTGCCGAAATCTGTCTCGAGTTTTTGGGTCTCGTTACACACACACACACACAGCGCGGGGAAAGTGACCGTTCACTCTATCATGTCGCGATCCCCCACCCCGCCCGGCGCTAGGGATGAGGATGCGCTACAAGAAACCTGAACCAGCCGTTCTACCGAGAAGGTAGCCGTAATCGATCATGCGTGGAGGGGGGGGGTGGTCTAGTGGGGGGGGGGGGGGGGAGTGCGTGCTTGCGCGACTTCGGGGGTGCGTGCTCGCGAGCGCGCTTTCGTGGGTGCGTGCTGGCGTGCGCGCTTTCATGCTCGCGGGCGCGCGTACGTGCGTGTGTGTGTGCGTGCGTGCGTGCTGGCGTGCGCGCGTTCATGCATGTGTGCGCGTGTGTGTGTGTGTGTGTGTGTGTGTGTGTGCGAGTTTGCGCGCGCGTATTTGTGTGTGAGTTTGCGCGCGCGTGTTTGTGTGTTTGTGTGAGTGCGTGCGTTTGGAAACCTCAAAACTATTTGATTCTGATGCGTACATTTTCATCCGCTGCGGCTACAAAGTCCATGCATTTTCGATCTCGCTACCTGAGAGACAACACAACCATTGGCATTAGCATCTTTGCGATCGGCTCTGCTGTTGGGGGTATTAAAAAGACACACGATCGAAGCAAACGTGCGTGTGATATATTGCACATTTATTTCTAATTCAGCTAGCGGACCCAAGTGGAAACAACATTTTGAATTGAATTCATACAAAAGAGGATTCTGGATTTGTTTATTACGGTGCGCGTATGGTGCTGCACCTGTCCGTCCAGAATCTGGCGGCTTGTTGGCTGGGCAAGCCGGTATCATGACGCCGAGCGACCGGCACTGCCTTGGAATGGGTTCGGCTCGGTAGGTTAATGTCCTTTGGTCGAGTGCATTCCGTGCATTTGTCGCGTCACATCGGTAGCCCGGCAGCATCAAAGACAAGCCAAACTCTCCCCCGGGTGTGGAATGTTATGCTAATTTCTTCTTCTTATTATTATTATTGTTGGCGTAATAGCCAGCGCGATCATGTCGGCCATTTTAGGACTTGAGTACCACGTAGCCGGTTTGTCAGCCCTTGCTACGGCGGACGGTTCATACGTGGTTAGAACCCGCGACGGGCATGCTGTTACGATGTGCGGAATGGTGGCGGTGCCGCGGGACCGCTCCTATCTTGCGGGCAACTTGCATACTGCCACACTGTCTCCTACCCGATGCATACGCTGCAGGCAGAGGGAAGGATGCACCTCCACAATAAAAAAAAAAAAACACCGTCATGAACAGGCGGCGGATCTAACGGTAGGCGGACTAGGCGGTCGCCGAAGATCTCTAGTCTGTAGTATGCCGTATGTCTACAAGTGGACAGAGGCCTCGTAAAAAAATAAAACAACAACAACAACAACAAGTGGACAGAGTATTAGCGATAAAGGCCCCTGGAAAGATGGTCCTGTGGCTGGAGAAACATTTACCCCCCCCCCTACCCCATGCCGACAACAATTTTAGGGCCTGTGATGATCGTAGGGGTCCCACTCCCTCCCCCCCCCGCGCCAACGATTTAAGTATACTGTTATATCTCCCAACAGCTGTACCCCCTCCAGTACCCCCTCCTCCCGGTCATCAGTTACCATTTACAGCGACCGTCTTTCCGCCTAGGGCACCCGATTCCCCTACTCCGTCACTGTCATGAACACCTTCCTTTCTTTGACCGATCGAACATAACATTCCGGAAGAGCATACATTCGGCGACAGTTTTGCATACACACGCACACTCACACCCATGCGCAGGCGGCTTGGCATATTTGTGTAATCTACACCATACGAAAGCAAAAGCTTAGTGTAATAAAATTATGCTTTATGTTTAGCACGTTCAGTTCGATGGCAGGCCCCAGGGACTGCCAGTGAACTTTCCAGTATGCCGATTTTACAATCAGCTTGCGTTCTAGATGCCGGCGGAACGGAATGTTGATGAAAAACAGCGCCAGGCTGAACGTGCTAATGCGAATTAGGGTTCTGCCCGTTGCACAGCAAACCCTCCAGCGTGAGCTAGCGATTCCTTGGTCATTTTTACATTGCAGCGATTGAACTCATTGCGCTTTTTGGTTTGATTTGTGAAAATGCAACTTCTTCGCTGCAATGTTTAGTAACGGCTTTTTAAGCGCCACATCAACTCATGAGCATTGGCCACAAGCGAGAAAGAGATAGCGCTATGGAGGGAAAAAGCACGAACGACGGCTGACAGCGATTGGCCGTCTGACGCACCAACACATCTAAACCTTCGACAGCGCGTTCAGGCGAGGGGTATGATGCGGAGCCAGGGACGGGTAGCTCGACTGGCTGCTTGACAAATTTGCCGTTGGAGGGAAAAAGAAGGCATGATAAAATTCTCCGAACGCCATCATTTCTTGCGTCGCTTTGCGCAGCGGGTATGGAGTGTTTACATGATTTCAGCCTCCAACTGTCAAACTCCATACAAAAAGCTGACTAGAATCGTGAAGGGCCCCAGTAATGGTACGGTCATTTGGGTGAGGCAGATTCTGGTTCCGGGTTGCGCGATTGGGCGCCCATCGGCGTCAGCAAATTAGTCGGTGGAGGGCGGATCATTCGACGAGCATGGCGTCGGGTGACGTTTCGATCGTTTCGTTGACGGTGCCGTGCTTTTAGCTTAACGCAGGCCTCAGGTGTTGAACCTGACGTAACTGTAACTATGCTGATCGTGCAATCGGGCTCGGGGTGGAGAAGAACAAAGCTGTGAACCCACAGCCCGATTGCACAATCAGCACAGTTACAGTTACGTGAGGTTCAACACCTGAGGCCTGCGTTAAGCTTACAGTACGGCACCATCAACGAAACGATCGGTCACCCGACGCCATGCTCGTCGAATGGCGTGCCATTACTATTAGATAATAAAAGTGCGTTCGATGGTTCAAACGTGACCATCACTTGAACATAATTTCTGCAGACCCTGAGTGATAATTTTTTTTAACTTGAAATTCGTCCTTAAGATTTCCGCCTGTTACAGTTGTGTTGGATGCGTTATACAGCGGAGCATTCTGGTGCGCTCTCCGCGAGAGCAATCTCTCATCGGTTGACAAGCACGAGTGCTCGCTTTCTCGGTACCGGTAGGTAGGGAGAGGAAAGAAACCCGGCATTAGAGGAAAACAGTTAGAAGGTCATTCGTGTCCACAACACAATCGGAGATCAACAATCCGAAATGAATGTAATGTGTAACTTAATAGATTAGTAAAAAAGAGATTAAATAATAGAACATAAAACGTTTTACTTTTTATTGGCGAACTATAGCAAGAGTGCGAGCGTGTGTCTATGACGACTCGATCATCTACACATCGTACTGTTCTCTCGCTCTCAGTCAGTTCGATTGTTCGAGTTTTGGATTGAGTGATGGATTTATATATTTGTAAATCAAGTGACGCATTTAATTTTGATAACAACGTTGTAATCATCAACGTACTTTACAAGTTGGTAAATAAAAAAAGAAAAATTAAATATAAAACATAACATATCCAAGATCACATGAATGCATTTATTCGTACCGTGATTGTGGCTTCATTCCCAAATATAATTTTAGTAGCTGGATCCTCCTGCTGATTGATACACATTTTCTTTCTGTGCAAGTAATACTGCACAGGCCAGTATTGCGTCAAGCGCGCTCGTCGTTTTTTATTATTATTGTTATTTTCTATTTTGTTACATCGATCCTTTTCCATCGTTCATCATTTCTTCGTATATATGACCATCGTGCTGCTGCACAAGCGTTAGATGTTTTAAAGTTAAAAAAAAACTATATTTTATAAAGCTCATCACAAGAAAGGGGGGGGGGTCGATTATAGGGTTCCTGAGCACCCCCATTCCCCTCCCGCCTCGCCTGCAAACCATTAAAGTATGTTTGATTCAAAACCTAATGCAACAATATGCACCCCCGCAATAAACCCCCGCGATACCATCCGGGGGGCCTCCACTCCTTTTAACGCTTAGGGCCCCCACACCCTAAACCCGCCACTGTTTCCACCCATGAAGGGTTTGTAGCCAATCACAGAAAAGCAATTTTGTGATCTGCTTCTCCTTCATCCTACTTACTTCATTTGTTTCTAATTAATCGAGCGGGATACAAGTGAAATGGTATCCAGGCTAAAGCAATGTCGTTGCTTTTTTAATTTATTTAAAAATTTAAAATGATCTCCACTACAGTTTTTATACACTGTAAGTAAAAAAGAACAAAACGGTTTTTTGTTGTCGACTTTTACATAAAAAATACTATTTATTGACACTTCCTCGTTGCGAGATTAGCATAACGAACTAACAACGGACTCATTATTTTTTAAACAATCATTGTCTTTTATAAATATATTTGTTTATTTGTTTATTTATTAAAATGATCGACGGACCTCATACAGGGTTTTCCAGGGGTTCTCATAGTTGTGGGACACTTCCTTGACTCTTGCTTATGGGAAGTGAACTTCATATGTTGGAAATTGGACTCTATGGAACCCTTTATGGACAGGCTCCTTGGAAATTCCTGTTGGATTTGTCCAACAAGGGTGCTATAAAGTCCAATTCCTCTTTACATTAGGTTCATTTCGCATAAGAAAGAGTCAATAAAGTGTCCCAAAGCTATGAGAACTCCTGGAAAAGCCTGTAAGCCCACGATATATGTAAGAGTACATTATAACATATATAGTCACATACTTTACACAACAATAACAGGGACGCTAAAGATTCTGGCGAGATGCGCGAAGCAAATTAATGCGACTCAACACATTTGCATCGCCGGGCTCATACGCATCAGATGCCGCATTCAGAGCAAGACATATACGCAAAAACGGGTCTCGGGAGGCGAAGGCGGTCCTTGTATCTAGGACGGCCAGCATCGCCCGAGGGCGGAGGGTTCTTGCAGGCACGTATAGCTGTATTGACGAGAGCAAAGCCGGACAATCGATGCTACCGTTGAGAAGCCCAACGATAAAAGCCAGCCTAGCATTTCGTATTCGGTCGTCGAGTTGGGGTAACCCGAGCAACAAACACCTTGTTGTGTAGTCATTGTTGCTGCCCTTCGAACGGAGCGCGAAATATTAAAAGAGTGTTAGCAATCACTACGTTTAAGCAATCTCAGAAAAATGGGAAAAATATCCGGCTAGGATTACATTCCTTAAATATGTATGTTACAAAAAATGGGAAATTATTAGATTCTGCCAAAAAATCGCTGTTGAGGTTTTTGTTTTGCTTTTGTTTGATCGAATCAATTTAGAACCGTTATTCACTAAATTGATTGAATACTAAATACTTCACTAATTAAATGATGGTTCTCATGGCCATTTAAAAAATTGAAAAAAAAGTTCACATATTTTGATTTGTATTTTCAATACAATACACGTGGAGAACTTTTTTTTTTATTTTTTTTTCATTCGTTCGAAAAATAATTTTGATCATTATTCTTATAAAACTCGTAAAACCTTCGTTAAAAAAATTATAAAAAAAACTTCTTAAAATCGTTAAATTATTGTTTCATCTTAAACCTTTCGAGAAAATGTTATTTATATTTTTGAACGATTTTAAATGCGTTAGTTAGCACAAAAAAAACATGTTTTTCGAAGTGTCTTTATAGTTATGGTACGACCATACATTTGTTTTTTTCGTAATAAGTCGTGTAAAAATGTTTAAAAATACAAATATGTGAAATAGTAAAACTCGTAAAACCTTCGTTAAAAAATTATAAAAAAACTTCTTAAAATCATTAAATTATTTTTTCCTCTTAAACCTTTCGAGAAAATGTTATTTATATTTTTGAACGATTTTAAATGCGTTAGTTAGCACAAAAAAAAAACATGTTTTTCGAAGTATCTTTATAGTTATGGTACGACCATACATTTGTTTTTTCGTAATAAGTCGTGTAAAAATGTTTAAAAATACAAATATGTGAAATAGTATTCAGCACAACTCATACATTCATTGTTTTTATTTATCTCTTACGGATTTTCCGCAAATCGCGAAAAACGACTGTCCATATAGTTGTGGTAGGCGCTCTATTAAGGACAAAGTATCCGGCTGTGTTATACTTAACATATCTCAAAAGCTCTTTTAAGCAGGTCAATACACCAAACGGAAGAAGATAAAGAATGATATGTTTAATCCTTTGACAGTCTCACAAATTTTAGAAATTGCGCAAACCCATTATGAAGTGATGGCAAAAAGTTTACAAAAAAAAAAATCTAGGCTTGAATCCATGACGGGCATGTTATTGAGTCGTTCGAATTGACGACTATACCACGGGACCGCCCCCACTTCAAATAAGAAGTGTGTTTAAATTAAAGAAGTTGAAAATGAAGTTCGAGTTCGAGTTCATACATCATTACATACACCTTGGAAACACCATGATAAAATATGAGGGATACAGATTCAGATTTCATAGTTCAAATAAGAGGGGTTTTCCAATTAGAGTGATATTATATTCGAGAGACAAATTGTGGCAGCAAAATGACAGAAAAACAGAGAAATGTGGCTACCGTTCATCACCATTTGTATTTCATATTTTACAGAAACTAGTCGTTTTAGCAACTAATACACAACACCGTATGTTAGACTTGTTACATATGACCCATCTATTTTTATTACTCTTTCAAAACAACCCAATTCTTTAAATTTTACCGGTAGGAAAGGCGCCAAGTACATTCGTTTAAAAGTACGATGAATCCTTAAAATAAATTAAAAAAATGCGACTCTAAATAGAATTTAAATTCGAGCAACTTACAATATCACAGAGGTCGGTACTCACCCTAATCCCTTAAACTATTACTGGGTTTTCCATGATTTATTAGTAGGTTCCCATAATTTTTTGGTGTCATCCCATATTATTTTGGTGCGTTCCCATGATTTTTGGGGCGTATCCCAGGATTTTTTGTTTCAATTCCCTCTCTCTCTCTCTCTCTCTCTCTCTCTCTCTCTCTCTCTCTCTCTCTCTCTCTCTCTATCTCGCTCTCTCTGCAGCCTTCCATCCATGCAGACACCTGATCTCCGTCAGGTCTCGCTTCACCTAGCCCAGCCATCGAGTACGCTTTGCTCCCCTGCGCCTTATGCCGAACTGGGGATCGCTGTCGAACACCCTCTTGTTGGGGCATGAGTCCGGCATCCTCATGACATGCATCAGCCATCGTATCCTGCCAGCTTTCGCCACCGTCAGGATGCTCGGTTCGCCGTACAGCTCAGTAAGCTCGTGGTCCATCCTTCTCCTCCAAGCTCCATGCTCGAACACACCGCCAAAGATGGTCCGGAGGATGCGTCGCTCAAACACGCCCAGAGCGTTTGCAGACAGTCACAGAAAGCCAAGTCTATGAGTGGTACAGGCAGGCCTTCGCCGGCAACGGTTATTGTTCCAAAGATGAAGAAGAAGATTCGATAAACCGTAGGAAATACTGTAAAAGTGTGAATAAATGACTAGAAAAAAAAACAAGACTGCTTAAAAAAAGGCAAACTCACATTTGTTTGTCTCACTTTAGAGCTTTGATTTTTCATTCGAAATTGAGATGTTGTTTTCAAATGGAAATCTAGCACTACACAAACTAAGTGCTAGGCATCGATCTTTCGTCGGTTAAGAATCGCTGAATTTACCTGGTCACTCGATGCTTTAATCAATTTAAATCATGCTCCAGTTAGCTATGGAGCTCAAAACGGATTTTTATGTTTTTATTTTAAAGGAATGGCAGTGTAGCATATCTGCTATACAGAACTTATTATAATACACACTATCAGCTATAGACACATTGTAACACACTTCGGAAAGCCAAATCACACCATTGCGACACGTTCATTATAACACATCAGCAAATCAATCCACACCTTAGCAACACACCCAGACCATACCGTTCATAGAAAAAAACAATTGAGAAACATTTATCGAAAACAACCGAAACGCGCAACCAAAGCAATTCAAGCGTTACTGTAGCAAAATAGACAAACTGAGAACGCATAGCAACTTAACGCTAAAAGCGCTGCGTAGGCAAAGATCGACCAACGCACTCGTTCCTTGGCTAGAACGGTTGAAACTTTCCAGAACCTTTGTAAAAACACTGTAAGCGCAGCATAGGCACAAATTGACAGACACCTCAATCCAATATAATGTATAAATTGCACCTCATTTCAATAACCTTTAATTAGGACAAAAACACATTCCAAAACCAAATGTACGAAACTTATTGAGTATAAATAAAACCAAAACCGTGGCAGGTCAGATTCGTTCGGACTGCCAAGATAGGACGTTACGCTTCCTAATACTTTGCCTTCCAACTTATTTCAAGAGTTTAGGTATGTCCCCCTACCCAAGGTATGGCTTCTAAACTCCAACGTTTCCAGTAAGGGAAACCTCCTAAAGGTTTCTATGATCGCCTGGACGATCAAGTGTTGAAAAGTCCGCTTCGAAAAGTGTTATTCCACCTCGGCTCATGTCAGTAAAAACTGACCTACCGCGACGGTACTTTAGGTACAGCTGTACGCTCATCATATGGCGACCGTAGCTATCGCCTAACTCATTACATGGCGACTGTGACCTTAATCTGCAATCGACAGGCAGAAGTGTAAGCAAATTATTTGAAGTAAAATGTGATACGTACAACGGTAATGTAAAGTGTAAGTGTCGTGCGACGAACCAAAAGTATTGCGACCATAACTGGCATTCGACGGAAAAAAAGTGTCAAATGTGCATTTTTTACGGAACATTCATCAACGTAGCTCGCGCAAGTAGCCCATAGGTAAAAAAAAAAACAATAACGATGAAAGAACATCTACAAGCAAGTGCAGTGCAGAATGAAAAATAAAAACATTTAGTGCAGTGTAAGTGCAAAATGAATGTTTAATTGATGAACAAACATTATCCGTACACAGTATTGTGAGAACCTATCCCAATGTGTAAAAACGTATGAACGCTCTTGCGATCGATTTACCAAGTAGATTAACGTTGAAATGAGAAACGATGAAAGCTTCAAAAAATGATAATTTTTCACAATAACTCACAATACAGCACAGATTTATAAAATGGGTAACGACGCATCAAACCCTAAAGCTAATGTCAATGGCGATAATCATCTTACCATTATTCAAACACAAAATGTTCACTCAGAGCAGCATGAAACCCATGAGTTAAAACTGAACATTGTGCTGATAATTCTTGCTATCATACTCATGCAAAAAGTAATTAAAACCGTTTTCAAAATATTGATAACTCTAGCAAAACGTGATGCAATCAATAACATGCAACTGCCTATATAATATAACTCATTTTGGTAATCTATACGATTCGTGGAGCAAGTGATATGGAATAATAAAAAGCAGTGCAAAACAAGTTTTGGCCAGCGAGATTGAAAGGAACAGCCGTTCCCAACGTGGCAGACGAAAAGACAAGGCGAGCTCACTGCCCAATCTGTATTGGCTGGCGAGAATGGACTAGTGTTGGCCATTCCGGTCCGAACCTAGTAAAAAAGTTCCGTTCTTTATGTAGGCCGTTCCGTTCCGATCCTTTATACAAAATCGTTCCGTTCCGTTCATTCCGTTCTTTCCGTTCATTCCGTTCCGTTCCGTTCATTCCGTTCATTCCGTTCCGTTCCGTTCATTTCGTTCTTTCCGTTCATTCCGTTCCGTTCAATTCGTTCTTATCGTTCACTCCGTTCCGGTCTTTGCCGCTTCAATATTGTTAGCAAGGTGTTATCGTTCGTGCGTTCCGTTCTTTGAAAAACCCGGCTTTGTCCGGCTGTTGCTTGCTGCATGCAAGATAACTGTTCACTCTTTCTCGCACACAGTATGTGTTGCCTGTGCACTCTCCAATGCTTACAGGAATATTCATAGCACTTCGTCGCGTATCGTTTATAAAAATCGTGATAAGCGAAACCAAAAATGGTGTTGCATTTGGTATTATGGTGCAATTTGTAACATCTATTATACTTTTTGTTATAATTTAGCTTATCTTAACTAGACAAATAATTATTATAAAATTTAAATCTGTACTCATATGGCAGAACGGGTTGGAAAAGATGTATTTACTTTTTATGCCACGATATCCACTTGATCTTGGCACACGGCATGATTCCAATATTTAGCCATTCGATTCGAAGCATTCTGTTCCATTCGACAACCGTTTGAGTGCCGTGATGTTGTAAACGATTTATGTGAAAAAAAAAACTATTTGTTTTAAATAATAAGTGAAATTCAAATAATTAGTCAATCTCGTGATACAATCGTCAACTCGTACCACTCAATAACATCGGCATGGGTAAAAGCCTCGAATGGATCGTGCCCCCATACGCTGGGATGATTATCCTGCTATGGGCATTTAAGTTACTGATAGCCAAGCTTATTAGTGGTACAGGAAGGCTTTCGCCGAAAATGGTCGGCGCATCTAATAAGTTAAAAAAAATACTAGATAATAAATGCATGCTTTACACCCCCCCCCCCGGATGAAAGTTTGGCTTCTAAGCTGTGGGTCGGTACTTTTGCACCCCAGGTTCACGTTCCGTTCTTTTAGAAAAATGAACTAGTTCCGTTCCGTTCCTTTTTTTTAACGAAATTCCCAACACTAGTTTAGTTTAGTTTAGTTTAGTTTAGTTTAGTTTAGTTTAGTTTAGTTTAGTTTAGTTTAGTTTAGTTTAGTTTAGTTTAGTTTAGTTTAGTTTAGTTTAGTTTAGTTTAGTTTAGTTTAGTTTAGTTTAGTTTAGTTTAGTTTAGTTTAGTTTAGTTTAGTTTAGTTTAGTTTAGTTTAGTTTAGTTTAGTTTAGTTTAGTTAGTTTAGTTTAGTTTAGTTTAGTTTAGTTTAGTTTAGTTTAGTTAGTTTTAGTTTAGTTTAGTTTAGTTTAGTTTAGTTTAGTTAGTTTAGTTAGTTAGTTTAGTTTAGTTTAGTTTAGTTTAGTTTAGTTTAGTTTAGTTTAGTTTAGTTTAGTTTAGTTTAGTTTTGTTTAGTTTAGTTTAGTTTAGTTTAGTTTAGTTTAGTTTAGTTTAGTTTAGTTTAGTTTAGTTTAGTTTAGTTTAGTGTAGTTTAGTTTAGTTTAGTTTAGTTTAGTTTAGTTTAGTTTAGTTTAGTTTAGTTTAGTTTAGTTTAGTTTAGTTTAGTTTGGTTTAGTTTAGTTTAGTTTAGTTTAGTTTAGTTTAGTTTAGTTTAGTTTAGTTTAGTTTAGTTAGTTTAGTTTAGTTAGTTTAGTTTAGTTTAGTTTAGTTTAGTTTAGTTTAGTTTAGTTTAGTTTAGTTTAGTTTAGTTTAGTTTAGTTTAGTTTAGTTTAGTTTAGTTTAGTTTAGTTTAGTTTAGTTAGTTAGTTTAGTTTAGTTTAGTTTAGTTTAGTTTAGTTTAGTTTTAGTTTAGTTTAGTTTAGTTTAGTTAGTTTAGTTTAGTTTAGTTTAGTTTAGTTTAGTTTAGTTTAGTTTAGTTTAGTTTAGTTTAGTTTAGTTTAGTTTAGTTTAGTTTAGTTTAGTTTAGTTTAGTTTAGT
>NW_024427637.1:0-120802 GCF_017562075.2 Anopheles merus | reverse complement strand
TTTCGTCAAAATTTCAACATGGCCATATGGATGGATGGGAAAGTTGGACATTCCTTCAAATGGCCATAACTTCGTAACCATGTGTCCTAGCGAGACGATAAGACAGTTTTGGAAAGGTATTGAAGCGGTTTTTCTAAAGCCGCACATGGGTTCTACGATAAACTCACGGATAGTCTTGTAAATGGGCTCTGAATGCATTTACTCGGGGGAAAAACCTATCAATTTTTTGCATGCGATGCGTATTAGTGCACTATGACCCATTTTGAGACTTTTTCATCGCCAAGATCCTTATTATTGTGTTCCAGGGCTTTGGTTGGTTATTCAAGAAGCCTCAATGATATAAGAACGATAATGGTTGACCTTGCATTTTCGTCAAAATTTCAACCATGGCCATATGGATGGATGGGAAAGTTGGACATTCCTTCAAATGGCCATAACTTCGTAACCATGTGTCCTAGCGAGACGTTAAGACAGTTTTGGAAAGGTATTGAAGCGGTCTTCTAAAGCCGCACATGGGTCTACGATTAAACTCACGGATAGTCTTGTAAATGGGCTCTGAATGCATTTTACTCGGGAAAACCTATCAATTTTAGCATGCGTATATAGTGCACTATGACCCATTTTGAGACTTTTTCATCGCCAAGATCCTTATTATTGTGTTCCAGGGCTTTGGTTTGGTTATTCAAGAAGCCTCAATGATATAAGAACGATAATGGTTGACCTTGCATTTTCGTCAAAATTTCAACCATGGCCATATGGATGGATGGGAAAGTTGGACATTCCTTCAAATGGCCATAACTTCGTAACCATGTGTCCTAGCGAGACGATTAAGACAGTTTTGGAAAGGTATTGAAGCGGTCTTCTAAAGCCGCACATGGGTTCTACGATTAAACTCACGGATAGTCTTGTAAATGGGCTCTGAATGCATTTTACTCGGGAAAACCTATCAATTTTAGCATGCGTATATAGTGCACTATGACCCATTTTGAGACTTTTTCATCGCCAAGATCCTTATTATTGTGTTCCAGGGCTTTGGTTTGGTTATTCAAGAAGCCTCAATGATATAAGAACGATAATGGTTGACCTTGCATTTTCGTCAAAATTTCAACCATGGCCATATGGATGGATGGGAAAGTTGGACATTCCTTCAAATGGCCATAACTTCGTAACCATGTGTCCTAGCGAGACGATTAAGACAGTTTTGGAAAGGTATTGAAGCGGTCTTCTAAAGCCGCACATGGGTTCTACGATTAAACTCACGGATAGTCTTGTAAATGGGCTCTGAATGCATTTTACTCGGGAAAACCTATCAATTTTAGCATGCGTATATAGTGCACTATGACCCATTTTGAGACTTTTTCATCGCCAAGATCCTTATTATTGTGTTCCAGGGCTTTGGTTTGGTTATTCAAGAAGCCTCAATGATATAAGAACGATAATGGTTGACCTTGCATTTTCGTCAAAATTTCAACCATGGCCATATGGATGGATGGGAAAGTTGGACATTCCTTCAAATGGCCATAACTTCGTAACCATGTGTCCTAGCGAGACGATTAAGACAGTTTTGGAAAGGTATTGAAGCGGTCTTCTAAAGCCGCACATGGGTTCTACGATTAAACTCACGGATAGTCTTGTAAATGGGCTCTGAATGCATTTTACTCGGGAAAACCTATCAATTTTAGCATGCGTATATAGTGCACTATGACCCATTTTGAGACTTTTCATCGCCAAGATCTTATTATTGTGTTCCAGGGCTTTGGTTTGGTTATTCAAGAAGCCTCAATGATATAAGAACGATAATGGTTGACCTTGCATTTTCGTCAAAATTTCAACCATGGCCATATGGATGGATGGGAAAGTTGGACATTCCTTCAAATGGCCATAACTTCGTAACCATGTGTCCTAGCGAGACGATTAAGACAGTTTTGGAAAGGTATTGAAGCGGTCTTCTAAAGCCGCACATGGGTTCTACGATTAAACTCACGGATAGTCTTGTAAATGGGCTCTGAATGCATTTTACTCGGGAAAACCTATCAATTTTAGCATGCGTATATAGTGCACTATGACCCATTTTGAGACTTTTTCATCGCCAAGATCCTTATTATTGTGTTCCAGGGCTTTGGTTTGGTTATTCAAGAAGCCTCAATGATATAAGAACGATAATGGTTGACCTTGCATTTTCGTCAAAATTTCAACCATGGCCATATGGATGGATGGGAAAGTTGGACATTCCTTCAAATGGCCATAACTTCGTAACCATGTGTCCTAGCGAGACGATTAAGACAGTTTTGGAAAGGTATTGAAGCGGTCTTCTAAAGCCGCACATGGGTTCTACGATTAAACTCACGGATAGTCTTGTAAATGGGCTCTGAATGCATTTTACTCGGGAAAACCTATCAATTTTAGCATGCGTATATAGTGCACTATGACCCATTTTGAGACTTTTTCATCGCCAAGATCCTTATTATTGTGTTCCAGGGCTTTGGTTTGGTTATTCAAGAAGCCTCAATGATATAAGAACGATAATGGTTGACCTTGCATTTTCGTCAAAATTTCAACCATGGCCATATGGATGGATGGGAAAGTTGGACATTCCTTCAAATGGCCATAACTTCGTAACCATGTGTCCTAGCGAGACGATTAAGACAGTTTTGGAAAGGTATTGAAGCGGTCTTCTAAAGCCGCACATGGGTTCTACGATTAAACTCACGGATAGTCTTGTAAATGGGCTCTGAATGCATTTTACTCGGGAAAACCTATCAATTTTAGCATGCGTATATAGTGCACTATGACCCATTTTGAGACTTTTTCATCGCCAAGATCCTTATTATTGTGTTCCAGGGCTTTGGTTTGGTTATTCAAGAAGCCTCAATGATATAAGAACGATAATGGTTGACCTTGCATTTTCGTCAAAATTTCAACCATGGCCATATGGATGGATGGGAAAGTTGGACATTCCTTCAAATGGCCATAACTTCGTAACCATGTGTCCTAGCGAGACGATTAAGACAGTTTTGGAAAGGTATTGAAGCGGTCTTCTAAAGCCGCACATGGGTTCTACGATTAAACTCACGGATAGTCTTGTAAATGGGCTCTGAATGCATTTTACTCGGGAAAACCTATCAATTTTAGCATGCGTATATAGTGCACTATGACCCATTTTGAGACTTTTTCATCGCCAAGATCCTTATTATTGTGTTCCAGGGCTTTGGTTTGGTTATTCAAGAAGCCTCAATGATATAAGAACGATAATGGTTGACCTTGCATTTTCGTCAAAATTTCAACCATGGCCATATGGATGGATGGGAAAGTTGGACATTCCTTCAAATGGCCATAACTTCGTAACCATGTGTCCTAGCGAGACGATTAAGACAGTTTTGGAAAGGTATTGAAGCGGTCTTCTAAAGCCGCACATGGGTTCTACGATTAAACTCACGGATAGTCTTGTAAATGGGCTCTGAATGCATTTTACTCGGGAAAACCTATCAATTTTAGCATGCGTATATAGTGCACTATGACCCATTTTGAGACTTTTTCATCGCCAAGATCCTTATTATTGTGTTCCAGGGCTTTGGTTTGGTTATTCAAGAAGCCTCAATGATATAAGAACGATAATGGTTGACCTTGCATTTTCGTCAAAATTTCAACCATGGCCATATGGATGGATGGGAAAGTTGGACATTCCTTCAAATGGCCATAACTTCGTAACCATGTGTCCTAGCGAGACGATTAAGACAGTTTTGGAAAGGTATTGAAGCGGTCTTCTAAAGCCGCACATGGGTTCTACGATTAAACTCACGGATAGTCTTGTAAATGGGCTCTGAATGCATTTTACTCGGGAAAACCTATCAATTTTAGCATGCGTATATAGTGCACTATGACCCATTTTGAGACTTTTTCATCGCCAAGATCCTTATTATTGTGTTCCAGGGCTTTGGTTTGGTTATTCAAGAAGCCTCAATGATATAAGAACGATAATGGTTGACCTTGCATTTTCGTCAAAATTCAACCATGGCCATATGGATGGATGGGAAAGTTGGACATTCCTTCAAATGGCCATAACTTCGTAACCATGTGTCCTAGCGAGACGATTAAGACAGTTTTGGAAAGGTATTGAAGCGGTCTTCTAAAGCCGCACATGGGTTCTACGATTAAACTCACGGATAGTCTTGTAAATGGGCTCTGAATGCATTTTACTCGGGAAAACCTATCAATTTTAGCATGCGTATATAGTGCACTATGACCCATTTTGAGACTTTTTCATCGCCAAGATCCTTATTATTGTGTTCCAGGGCTTTGGTTTGGTTATTCAAGAAGCCTCAATGATATAAGAACGATAATGGTTGACCTTGCATTTTCGTCAAAATTTCAACCATGGCCATATGGATGGATGGGAAAGTTGGACATTCCTTCAAATGGCCATAACTTCGTAACCATGTGTCCTAGCGAGACGATTAAGACAGTTTTGGAAAGGTATTGAAGCGGTCTTCTAAAGCCGCACATGGGTTCTACGATTAAACTCACGGATAGTCTTGTAAATGGGCTCTGAATGCATTTTACTCGGGAAAACCTATCAATTTTAGCATGCGTATATAGTGCACTATGACCCATTTTGAGACTTTTTCATCGCCAAGATCCTTATTATTGTGTTCCAGGGCTTTGGTTTGGTTATTCAAGAAGCCTCAATGATATAAGAACGATAATGGTTGACCTTGCATTTTCGTCAAAATTTCAACCATGGCCATATGGATGGATGGGAAAGTTGGACATTCCTTCAAATGGCCATAACTTCGTAACCATGTGTCCTAGCGAGACGATTAAGACAGTTTTGGAAAGGTATTGAAGCGGTCTTCTAAAGCCGCACATGGGTTCTACGATTAAACTCACGGATAGTCTTGTAAATGGGCTCTGAATGCATTTTACTCGGGAAAACCTATCAATTTTAGCATGCGTATATAGTGCACTATGACCCATTTTGAGACTTTTTCATCGCCAAGATCCTTATTATTGTGTTCCAGGGCTTTGGTTTGGTTATTCAAGAAGCCTCAATGATATAAGAACGATAATGGTTGACCTTGCATTTTCGTCAAAATTTCAACCATGGCCATATGGATGGATGGGAAAGTTGGACATTCCTTCAAATGGCCATAACTTCGTAACCATGTGTCCTAGCGAGACGATTAAGACAGTTTTGGAAAGGTATTGAAGCGGTCTTCTAAAGCCGCACATGGGTTCTACGATTAAACTCACGGATAGTCTTGTAAATGGGCTCTGAATGCATTTTACTCGGGAAAACCTATCAATTTTAGCATGCGTATATAGTGCACTATGACCCATTTTGAGACTTTTTCATCGCCAAGATCCTTATTATTGTGTTCCAGGGCTTTGGTTTGGTTATTCAAGAAGCCTCAATGATATAAGAACGATAATGGTTGACCTTGCATTTTCGTCAAAATTTCAACCATGGCCATATGGATGGATGGGAAAGTTGGACATTCCTTCAAATGGCCATAACTTCGTAACCATGTGTCCTAGCGAGACGATTAAGACAGTTTTGGAAAGGTATTGAAGCGGTCTTCTAAAGCCGCACATGGGTTCTACGATTAAACTCACGGATAGTCTTGTAAATGGGCTCTGAATGCATTTTACTCGGGAAAACCTATCAATTTTAGCATGCGTATATAGTGCACTATGACCCATTTTGAGACTTTTTCATCGCCAAGATCCTTATTATTGTGTTCCAGGGCTTTGGTTTGGTTATTCAAGAAGCCTCAATGATATAAGAACGATAATGGTTGACCTTGCATTTTCGTCAAAATTTCAACCATGGCCATATGGATGGATGGGAAAGTTGGACATTCCTTCAAATGGCCATAACTTCGTAACCATGTGTCCTAGCGAGACGATTAAGACAGTTTTGGAAAGGTATTGAAGCGGTCTTCTAAAGCCGCACATGGGTTCTACGATTAAACTCACGGATAGTCTTGTAAATGGGCTCTGAATGCATTTTACTCGGGAAAACCTATCAATTTTAGCATGCGTATATAGTGCACTATGACCCATTTTGAGACTTTTCATCGCCAAGATCCTTATTATTGTGTTCCAGGGCTTTGGTTTGGTTATTCAAGAAGCCTCAATGATATAAGAACGATAATGGTTGACCTTGCATTTTCGTCAAAATTTCAACCATGGCCATATGGATGGATGGGAAAGTTGGACATTCCTTCAAATGGCCATAACTTCGTAACCATGTGTCCTAGCGAGACGATTAAGACAGTTTTGGAAAGGTATTGAAGCGGTCTTCTAAAGCCGCACATGGGTTCTACGATTAAACTCACGGATAGTCTTGTAAATGGGCTCTGAATGCATTTTACTCGGGAAAACCTATCAATTTTAGCATGCGTATATAGTGCACTATGACCCATTTTGAGACTTTTTCATCGCCAAGATCCTTATTATTGTGTTCCAGGGCTTTGGTTTGGTTATTCAAGAAGCCTCAATGATATAAGAACGATAATGGTTGACCTTGCATTTTCGTCAAAATTTCAACCATGGCCATATGGATGGATGGGAAAGTTGGACATTCCTTCAAATGGCCATAACTTCGTAACCATGTGTCCTAGCGAGACGATTAAGACAGTTTTGGAAAGGTATTGAAGCGGTCTTCTAAAGCCGCACATGGGTTCTACGATTAAACTCACGGATAGTCTTGTAAATGGGCTCTGAATGCATTTTACTCGGGAAAACCTATCAATTTTAGCATGCGTATATAGTGCACTATGACCCATTTTGAGACTTTTTCATCGCCAAGATCCTTATTATTGTGTTCCAGGGCTTTGGTTTGGTTATTCAAGAAGCCTCAATGATATAAGAACGATAATGGTTGACCTTGCATTTTCGTCAAAATTTCAACCATGGCCATATGGATGGATGGGAAAGTTGGACATTCCTTCAAATGGCCATAACTTCGTAACCATGTGTCCTAGCGAGACGATTAAGACAGTTTTGGAAAGGTATTGAAGCGGTCTTCTAAAGCCGCACATGGGTTCTACGATTAAACTCACGGATAGTCTTGTAAATGGGCTCTGAATGCATTTTACTCGGGAAAACCTATCAATTTTAGCATGCGTATATAGTGCACTATGACCCATTTTGAGACTTTTTCATCGCCAAGATCCTTATTATTGTGTTCCAGGGCTTTGGTTTGGTTATTCAAGAAGCCTCAATGATATAAGAACGATAATGGTTGACCTTGCATTTTCGTCAAAATTTCAACCATGGCCATATGGATGGATGGGAAAGTTGGACATTCCTTCAAATGGCCATAACTTCGTAACCATGTGTCCTAGCGAGACGATTAAGACAGTTTTGGAAAGGTATTGAAGCGGTCTTCTAAAGCCGCACATGGGTTCTACGATTAAACTCACGGATAGTCTTGTAAATGGGCTCTGAATGCATTTTACTCGGGAAAACCTATCAATTTTAGCATGCGTATATAGTGCACTATGACCCATTTTGAGACTTTTTCATCGCCAAGATCCTTATTATTGTGTTCCAGGGCTTTGGTTTGGTTATTCAAGAAGCCTCAATGATATAAGAACGATAATGGTTGACCTTGCATTTTCGTCAAAATTTCAACCATGGCCATATGGATGGATGGGAAAGTTGGACATTCCTTCAAATGGCCATAACTTCGTAACCATGTGTCCTAGCGAGACGATTAAGACAGTTTTGGAAAGGTATTGAAGCGGTCTTCTAAAGCCGCACATGGGTTCTACGATTAAACTCACGGATAGTCTTGTAAATGGGCTCTGAATGCATTTTACTCGGGAAAACCTATCAATTTTAGCATGCGTATATAGTGCACTATGACCCATTTTGAGACTTTTTCATCGCCAAGATCCTTATTATTGTGTTCCAGGGCTTTGGTTTGGTTATTCAAGAAGCCTCAATGATATAAGAACGATAATGGTTGACCTTGCATTTTCGTCAAAATTTCAACCATGGCCATATGGATGGATGGGAAAGTTGGACATTCCTTCAAATGGCCATAACTTCGTAACCATGTGTCCTAGCGAGACGATTAAGACAGTTTTGGAAAGGTATTGAAGCGGTCTTCTAAAGCCGCACATGGGTTCTACGATTAAACTCACGGATAGTCTTGTAAATGGGCTCTGAATGCATTTTACTCGGGAAAACCTATCAATTTTAGCATGCGTATATAGTGCACTATGACCCATTTTGAGACTTTTTCATCGCCAAGATCCTTATTATTGTGTTCCAGGGCTTTGGTTTGGTTATTCAAGAAGCCTCAATGATATAAGAACGATAATGGTTGACCTTGCATTTTCGTCAAAATTTCAACCATGGCCATATGGATGGATGGGAAAGTTGGACATTCCTTCAAATGGCCATAACTTCGTAACCATGTGTCCTAGCGAGACGATTAAGACAGTTTTGGAAAGGTATTGAAGCGGTCTTCTAAAGCCGCACATGGGTTCTACGATTAAACTCACGGATAGTCTTGTAAATGGGCTCTGAATGCATTTTACTCGGGAAAACCTATCAATTTTAGCATGCGTATATAGTGCACTATGACCCATTTTGAGACTTTTTCATCGCCAAGATCCTTATTATTGTGTTCCAGGGCTTTGGTTTGGTTATTCAAGAAGCCTCAATGATATAAGAACGATAATGGTTGACCTTGCATTTTCGTCAAAATTTCAACCATGGCCATATGGATGGATGGGAAAGTTGGACATTCCTTCAAATGGCCATAACTTCGTAACCATGTGTCCTAGCGAGACGATTAAGACAGTTTTGGAAAGGTATTGAAGCGGTCTTCTAAAGCCGCACATGGGTTCTACGATTAAACTCACGGATAGTCTTGTAAATGGGCTCTGAATGCATTTTACTCGGGAAAACCTATCAATTTTAGCATGCGTATATAGTGCACTATGACCCATTTTGAGACTTTTTCATCGCCAAGATCCTTATTATTGTGTTCCAGGGCTTTGGTTTGGTTATTCAAGAAGCCTCAATGATATAAGAACGATAATGGTTGACCTTGCATTTTCGTCAAAATTTCAACCATGGCCATATGGATGGATGGGAAAGTTGGACATTCCTTCAAATGGCCATAACTTCGTAACCATGTGTCCTAGCGAGACGATTAAGACAGTTTTGGAAAGGTATTGAAGCGGTCTTCTAAAGCCGCACATGGGTTCTACGATTAAACTCACGGATAGTCTTGTAAATGGGCTCTGAATGCATTTTACTCGGGAAAACCTATCAATTTTAGCATGCGTATATAGTGCACTATGACCCATTTTGAGACTTTTTCATCGCCAAGATCCTTATTATTGTGTTCCAGGGCTTTGGTTTGGTTATTCAAGAAGCCTCAATGATATAAGAACGATAATGGTTGACCTTGCATTTTCGTCAAAATTTCAACCATGGCCATATGGATGGATGGGAAAGTTGGACATTCCTTCAAATGGCCATAACTTCGTAACCATGTGTCCTAGCGAGACGATTAAGACAGTTTTGGAAAGGTATTGAAGCGGTCTTCTAAAGCCGCACATGGGTTCTACGATTAAACTCACGGATAGTCTTGTAAATGGGCTCTGAATGCATTTTACTCGGGAAAACCTATCAATTTTAGCATGCGTATATAGTGCACTATGACCCATTTTGAGACTTTTTCATCGCCAAGATCCTTATTATTGTGTTCCAGGGCTTTGGTTTGGTTATTCAAGAAGCCTCAATGATATAAGAACGATAATGGTTGACCTTGCATTTTCGTCAAAATTTCAACCATGGCCATATGGATGGATGGGAAAGTTGGACATTCCTTCAAATGGCCATAACTTCGTAACCATGTGTCCTAGCGAGACGATTAAGACAGTTTTGGAAAGGTATTGAAGCGGTCTTCTAAAGCCGCACATGGGTTCTACGATTAAACTCACGGATAGTCTTGTAAATGGGCTCTGAATGCATTTTACTCGGGAAAACCTATCAATTTTAGCATGCGTATATAGTGCACTATGACCCATTTTGAGACTTTTTCATCGCCAAGATCCTTATTATTGTGTTCCAGGGCTTTGGTTTGGTTATTCAAGAAGCCTCAATGATATAAGAACGATAATGGTTGACCTTGCATTTTCGTCAAAATTTCAACCATGGCCATATGGATGGATGGGAAAGTTGGACATTCCTTCAAATGGCCATAACTTCGTAACCATGTGTCCTAGCGAGACGATTAAGACAGTTTTGGAAAGGTATTGAAGCGGTCTTCTAAAGCCGCACATGGGTTCTACGATTAAACTCACGGATAGTCTTGTAAATGGGCTCTGAATGCATTTTACTCGGGAAAACCTATCAATTTTAGCATGCGTATATAGTGCACTATGACCCATTTTGAGACTTTTTCATCGCCAAGATCCTTATTATTGTGTTCCAGGGCTTTGGTTTGGTTATTCAAGAAGCCTCAATGATATAAGAACGATAATGGTTGACCTTGCATTTTCGTCAAAATTTCAACCATGGCCATATGGATGGATGGGAAAGTTGGACATTCCTTCAAATGGCCATAACTTCGTAACCATGTGTCCTAGCGAGACGATTAAGACAGTTTTGGAAAGGTATTGAAGCGGTCTTCTAAAGCCGCACATGGGTTCTACGATTAAACTCACGGATAGTCTTGTAAATGGGCTCTGAATGCATTTTACTCGGGAAAACCTATCAATTTTAGCATGCGTATATAGTGCACTATGACCCATTTTGAGACTTTTTCATCGCCAAGATCCTTATTATTGTGTTCCAGGGCTTTGGTTTGGTTATTCAAGAAGCCTCAATGATATAAGAACGATAATGGTTGACCTTGCATTTTCGTCAAAATTTCAACCATGGCCATATGGATGGATGGGAAAGTTGGACATTCCTTCAAATGGCCATAACTTCGTAACCATGTGTCCTAGCGAGACGATTAAGACAGTTTTGGAAAGGTATTGAAGCGGTCTTCTAAAGCCGCACATGGGTTCTACGATTAAACTCACGGATAGTCTTGTAAATGGGCTCTGAATGCATTTTACTCGGGAAAACCTATCAATTTTAGCATGCGTATATAGTGCACTATGACCCATTTTGAGACTTTTTCATCGCCAAGATCCTTATTATTGTGTTCCAGGGCTTTGGTTTGGTTATTCAAGAAGCCTCAATGATATAAGAACGATAATGGTTGACCTTGCATTTTCGTCAAAATTTCAACCATGGCCATATGGATGGATGGGAAAGTTGGACATTCCTTCAAATGGCCATAACTTCGTAACCATGTGTCCTAGCGAGACGATTAAGACAGTTTTGGAAAGGTATTGAAGCGGTCTTCTAAAGCCGCACATGGGTTCTACGATTAAACTCACGGATAGTCTTGTAAATGGGCTCTGAATGCATTTTACTCGGGAAAACCTATCAATTTTAGCATGCGTATATAGTGCACTATGACCCATTTTGAGACTTTTTCATCGCCAAGATCCTTATTATTGTGTTCCAGGGCTTTGGTTTGGTTATTCAAGAAGCCTCAATGATATAAGAACGATAATGGTTGACCTTGCATTTTCGTCAAAATTTCAACCATGGCCATATGGATGGATGGGAAAGTTGGACATTCCTTCAAATGGCCATAACTTCGTAACCATGTGTCCTAGCGAGACGATTAAGACAGTTTTGGAAAGGTATTGAAGCGGTCTTCTAAAGCCGCACATGGGTTCTACGATTAAACTCACGGATAGTCTTGTAAATGGGCTCTGAATGCATTTTACTCGGGAAAACCTATCAATTTTAGCATGCGTATATAGTGCACTATGACCCATTTTGAGACTTTTTCATCGCCAAGATCCTTATTATTGTGTTCCAGGGCTTTGGTTTGGTTATTCAAGAAGCCTCAATGATATAAGAACGATAATGGTTGACCTTGCATTTTCGTCAAAATTTCAACCATGGCCATATGGATGGATGGGAAAGTTGGACATTCCTTCAAATGGCCATAACTTCGTAACCATGTGTCCTAGCGAGACGATTAAGACAGTTTTGGAAAGGTATTGAAGCGGTCTTCTAAAGCCGCACATGGGTTCTACGATTAAACTCACGGATAGTCTTGTAAATGGGCTCTGAATGCATTTTACTCGGGAAAACCTATCAATTTTAGCATGCGTATATAGTGCACTATGACCCATTTTGAGACTTTTTCATCGCCAAGATCCTTATTATTGTGTTCCAGGGCTTTGGTTTGGTTATTCAAGAAGCCTCAATGATATAAGAACGATAATGGTTGACCTTGCATTTTCGTCAAAATTTCAACCATGGCCATATGGATGGATGGGAAAGTTGGACATTCCTTCAAATGGCCATAACTTCGTAACCATGTGTCCTAGCGAGACGATTAAGACAGTTTTGGAAAGGTATTGAAGCGGTCTTCTAAAGCCGCACATGGGTTCTACGATTAAACTCACGGATAGTCTTGTAAATGGGCTCTGAATGCATTTTACTCGGGAAAACCTATCAATTTTAGCATGCGTATATAGTGCACTATGACCCATTTTGAGACTTTTTCATCGCCAAGATCCTTATTATTGTGTTCCAGGGCTTTGGTTTGGTTATTCAAGAAGCCTCAATGATATAAGAACGATAATGGTTGACCTTGCATTTTCGTCAAAATTTCAACCATGGCCATATGGATGGATGGGAAAGTTGGACATTCCTTCAAATGGCCATAACTTCGTAACCATGTGTCCTAGCGAGACGATTAAGACAGTTTTGGAAAGGTATTGAAGCGGTCTTCTAAAGCCGCACATGGGTTCTACGATTAAACTCACGGATAGTCTTGTAAATGGGCTCTGAATGCATTTTACTCGGGAAAACCTATCAATTTTAGCATGCGTATATAGTGCACTATGACCCATTTTGAGACTTTTTCATCGCCAAGATCCTTATTATTGTGTTCCAGGGCTTTGGTTTGGTTATTCAAGAAGCCTCAATGATATAAGAACGATAATGGTTGACCTTGCATTTTCGTCAAAATTTCAACCATGGCCATATGGATGGATGGGAAAGTTGGACATTCCTTCAAATGGCCATAACTTCGTAACCATGTGTCCTAGCGAGACGATTAAGACAGTTTTGGAAAGGTATTGAAGCGGTCTTCTAAAGCCGCACATGGGTTCTACGATTAAACTCACGGATAGTCTTGTAAATGGGCTCTGAATGCATTTTACTCGGGAAAACCTATCAATTTTAGCATGCGTATATAGTGCACTATGACCCATTTTGAGACTTTTTCATCGCCAAGATCCTTATTATTGTGTTCCAGGGCTTTGGTTTGGTTATTCAAGAAGCCTCAATGATATAAGAACGATAATGGTTGACCTTGCATTTTCGTCAAAATTTCAACCATGGCCATATGGATGGATGGGAAAGTTGGACATTCCTTCAAATGGCCATAACTTCGTAACCATGTGTCCTAGCGAGACGATTAAGACAGTTTTGGAAAGGTATTGAAGCGGTCTTCTAAAGCCGCACATGGGTTCTACGATTAAACTCACGGATAGTCTTGTAAATGGGCTCTGAATGCATTTTACTCGGGAAAACCTATCAATTTTAGCATGCGTATATAGTGCACTATGACCCATTTTGAGACTTTTTCATCGCCAAGATCCTTATTATTGTGTTCCAGGGCTTTGGTTTGGTTATTCAAGAAGCCTCAATGATATAAGAACGATAATGGTTGACCTTGCATTTTCGTCAAAATTTCAACCATGGCCATATGGATGGATGGGAAAGTTGGACATTCCTTCAAATGGCCATAACTTCGTAACCATGTGTCCTAGCGAGACGATTAAGACAGTTTTGGAAAGGTATTGAAGCGGTCTTCTAAAGCCGCACATGGGTTCTACGATTAAACTCACGGATAGTCTTGTAAATGGGCTCTGAATGCATTTTACTCGGGAAAACCTATCAATTTTAGCATGCGTATATAGTGCACTATGACCCATTTTGAGACTTTTTCATCGCCAAGATCCTTATTATTGTGTTCCAGGGCTTTGGTTTGGTTATTCAAGAAGCCTCAATGATATAAGAACGATAATGGTTGACCTTGCATTTTCGTCAAAATTTCAACCATGGCCATATGGATGGATGGGAAAGTTGGACATTCCTTCAAATGGCCATAACTTCGTAACCATGTGTCCTAGCGAGACGATTAAGACAGTTTTGGAAAGGTATTGAAGCGGTCTTCTAAAGCCGCACATGGGTTCTACGATTAAACTCACGGATAGTCTTGTAAATGGGCTCTGAATGCATTTTACTCGGGAAAACCTATCAATTTTAGCATGCGTATATAGTGCACTATGACCCATTTTGAGACTTTTTCATCGCCAAGATCCTTATTATTGTGTTCCAGGGCTTTGGTTTGGTTATTCAAGAAGCCTCAATGATATAAGAACGATAATGGTTGACCTTGCATTTTCGTCAAAATTTCAACCATGGCCATATGGATGGATGGGAAAGTTGGACATTCCTTCAAATGGCCATAACTTCGTAACCATGTGTCCTAGCGAGACGATTAAGACAGTTTTGGAAAGGTATTGAAGCGGTCTTCTAAAGCCGCACATGGGTTCTACGATTAAACTCACGGATAGTCTTGTAAATGGGCTCTGAATGCATTTTACTCGGGAAAACCTATCAATTTTAGCATGCGTATATAGTGCACTATGACCCATTTTGAGACTTTTTCATCGCCAAGATCCTTATTATTGTGTTCCAGGGCTTTGGTTTGGTTATTCAAGAAGCCTCAATGATATAAGAACGATAATGGTTGACCTTGCATTTTCGTCAAAATTTCAACCATGGCCATATGGATGGATGGGAAAGTTGGACATTCCTTCAAATGGCCATAACTTCGTAACCATGTGTCCTAGCGAGACGATTAAGACAGTTTTGGAAAGGTATTGAAGCGGTCTTCTAAAGCCGCACATGGGTTCTACGATTAAACTCACGGATAGTCTTGTAAATGGGCTCTGAATGCATTTTACTCGGGAAAACCTATCAATTTTAGCATGCGTATATAGTGCACTATGACCCATTTTGAGACTTTTTCATCGCCAAGATCCTTATTATTGTGTTCCAGGGCTTTGGTTTGGTTATTCAAGAAGCCTCAATGATATAAGAACGATAATGGTTGACCTTGCATTTTCGTCAAAATTTCAACCATGGCCATATGGATGGATGGGAAAGTTGGACATTCCTTCAAATGGCCATAACTTCGTAACCATGTGTCCTAGCGAGACGATTAAGACAGTTTTGGAAAGGTATTGAAGCGGTCTTCTAAAGCCGCACATGGGTTCTACGATTAAACTCACGGATAGTCTTGTAAATGGGCTCTGAATGCATTTTACTCGGGAAAACCTATCAATTTTAGCATGCGTATATAGTGCACTATGACCCATTTTGAGACTTTTTCATCGCCAAGATCCTTATTATTGTGTTCCAGGGCTTTGGTTTGGTTATTCAAGAAGCCTCAATGATATAAGAACGATAATGGTTGACCTTGCATTTTCGTCAAAATTTCAACCATGGCCATATGGATGGATGGGAAAGTTGGACATTCCTTCAAATGGCCATAACTTCGTAACCATGTGTCCTAGCGAGACGATTAAGACAGTTTTGGAAAGGTATTGAAGCGGTCTTCTAAAGCCGCACATGGGTTCTACGATTAAACTCACGGATAGTCTTGTAAATGGGCTCTGAATGCATTTTACTCGGGAAAACCTATCAATTTTAGCATGCGTATATAGTGCACTATGACCCATTTTGAGACTTTTTCATCGCCAAGATCCTTATTATTGTGTTCCAGGGCTTTGGTTTGGTTATTCAAGAAGCCTCAATGATATAAGAACGATAATGGTTGACCTTGCATTTTCGTCAAAATTTCAACCATGGCCATATGGATGGATGGGAAAGTTGGACATTCCTTCAAATGGCCATAACTTCGTAACCATGTGTCCTAGCGAGACGATTAAGACAGTTTTGGAAAGGTATTGAAGCGGTCTTCTAAAGCCGCACATGGGTTCTACGATTAAACTCACGGATAGTCTTGTAAATGGGCTCTGAATGCATTTTACTCGGGAAAACCTATCAATTTTAGCATGCGTATATAGTGCACTATGACCCATTTTGAGACTTTTTCATCGCCAAGATCCTTATTATTGTGTTCCAGGGCTTTGGTTTGGTTATTCAAGAAGCCTCAATGATATAAGAACGATAATGGTTGACCTTGCATTTTCGTCAAAATTTCAACCATGGCCATATGGATGGATGGGAAAGTTGGACATTCCTTCAAATGGCCATAACTTCGTAACCATGTGTCCTAGCGAGACGATTAAGACAGTTTTGGAAAGGTATTGAAGCGGTCTTCTAAAGCCGCACATGGGTTCTACGATTAAACTCACGGATAGTCTTGTAAATGGGCTCTGAATGCATTTTACTCGGGAAAACCTATCAATTTTAGCATGCGTATATAGTGCACTATGACCCATTTTGAGACTTTTTCATCGCCAAGATCCTTATTATTGTGTTCCAGGGCTTTGGTTTGGTTATTCAAGAAGCCTCAATGATATAAGAACGATAATGGTTGACCTTGCATTTTCGTCAAAATTTCAACCATGGCCATATGGATGGATGGGAAAGTTGGACATTCCTTCAAATGGCCATAACTTCGTAACCATGTGTCCTAGCGAGACGATTAAGACAGTTTTGGAAAGGTATTGAAGCGGTCTTCTAAAGCCGCACATGGGTTCTACGATTAAACTCACGGATAGTCTTGTAAATGGGCTCTGAATGCATTTTACTCGGGAAAACCTATCAATTTTAGCATGCGTATATAGTGCACTATGACCCATTTTGAGACTTTTTCATCGCCAAGATCCTTATTATTGTGTTCCAGGGCTTTGGTTTGGTTATTCAAGAAGCCTCAATGATATAAGAACGATAATGGTTGACCTTGCATTTTCGTCAAAATTTCAACCATGGCCATATGGATGGATGGGAAAGTTGGACATTCCTTCAAATGGCCATAACTTCGTAACCATGTGTCCTAGCGAGACGATTAAGACAGTTTTGGAAAGGTATTGAAGCGGTCTTCTAAAGCCGCACATGGGTTCTACGATTAAACTCACGGATAGTCTTGTAAATGGGCTCTGAATGCATTTTACTCGGGAAAACCTATCAATTTTAGCATGCGTATATAGTGCACTATGACCCATTTTGAGACTTTTTCATCGCCAAGATCCTTATTATTGTGTTCCAGGGCTTTGGTTTGGTTATTCAAGAAGCCTCAATGATATAAGAACGATAATGGTTGACCTTGCATTTTCGTCAAAATTTCAACCATGGCCATATGGATGGATGGGAAAGTTGGACATTCCTTCAAATGGCCATAACTTCGTAACCATGTGTCCTAGCGAGACGATTAAGACAGTTTTGGAAAGGTATTGAAGCGGTCTTCTAAAGCCGCACATGGGTTCTACGATTAAACTCACGGATAGTCTTGTAAATGGGCTCTGAATGCATTTTACTCGGGAAAACCTATCAATTTTAGCATGCGTATATAGTGCACTATGACCCATTTTGAGACTTTTTCATCGCCAAGATCCTTATTATTGTGTTCCAGGGCTTTGGTTTGGTTATTCAAGAAGCCTCAATGATATAAGAACGATAATGGTTGACCTTGCATTTTCGTCAAAATTTCAACCATGGCCATATGGATGGATGGGAAAGTTGGACATTCCTTCAAATGGCCATAACTTCGTAACCATGTGTCCTAGCGAGACGATTAAGACAGTTTTGGAAAGGTATTGAAGCGGTCTTCTAAAGCCGCACATGGGTTCTACGATTAAACTCACGGATAGTCTTGTAAATGGGCTCTGAATGCATTTTACTCGGGAAAACCTATCAATTTTAGCATGCGTATATAGTGCACTATGACCCATTTTGAGACTTTTTCATCGCCAAGATCCTTATTATTGTGTTCCAGGGCTTTGGTTTGGTTATTCAAGAAGCCTCAATGATATAAGAACGATAATGGTTGACCTTGCATTTTCGTCAAAATTTCAACCATGGCCATATGGATGGATGGGAAAGTTGGACATTCCTTCAAATGGCCATAACTTCGTAACCATGTGTCCTAGCGAGACGATTAAGACAGTTTTGGAAAGGTATTGAAGCGGTCTTCTAAAGCCGCACATGGGTTCTACGATTAAACTCACGGATAGTCTTGTAAATGGGCTCTGAATGCATTTTACTCGGGAAAACCTATCAATTTTAGCATGCGTATATAGTGCACTATGACCCATTTTGAGACTTTTTCATCGCCAAGATCCTTATTATTGTGTTCCAGGGCTTTGGTTTGGTTATTCAAGAAGCCTCAATGATATAAGAACGATAATGGTTGACCTTGCATTTTCGTCAAAATTTCAACCATGGCCATATGGATGGATGGGAAAGTTGGACATTCCTTCAAATGGCCATAACTTCGTAACCATGTGTCCTAGCGAGACGATTAAGACAGTTTTGGAAAGGTATTGAAGCGGTCTTCTAAAGCCGCACATGGGTTCTACGATTAAACTCACGGATAGTCTTGTAAATGGGCTCTGAATGCATTTTACTCGGGAAAACCTATCAATTTTAGCATGCGTATATAGTGCACTATGACCCATTTTGAGACTTTTTCATCGCCAAGATCCTTATTATTGTGTTCCAGGGCTTTGGTTTGGTTATTCAAGAAGCCTCAATGATATAAGAACGATAATGGTTGACCTTGCATTTTCGTCAAAATTTCAACCATGGCCATATGGATGGATGGGAAAGTTGGACATTCCTTCAAATGGCCATAACTTCGTAACCATGTGTCCTAGCGAGACGATTAAGACAGTTTTGGAAAGGTATTGAAGCGGTCTTCTAAAGCCGCACATGGGTTCTACGATTAAACTCACGGATAGTCTTGTAAATGGGCTCTGAATGCATTTTACTCGGGAAAACCTATCAATTTTAGCATGCGTATATAGTGCACTATGACCCATTTTGAGACTTTTTCATCGCCAAGATCCTTATTATTGTGTTCCAGGGCTTTGGTTTGGTTATTCAAGAAGCCTCAATGATATAAGAACGATAATGGTTGACCTTGCATTTTCGTCAAAATTTCAACCATGGCCATATGGATGGATGGGAAAGTTGGACATTCCTTCAAATGGCCATAACTTCGTAACCATGTGTCCTAGCGAGACGATTAAGACAGTTTTGGAAAGGTATTGAAGCGGTCTTCTAAAGCCGCACATGGGTTCTACGATTAAACTCACGGATAGTCTTGTAAATGGGCTCTGAATGCATTTTACTCGGGAAAACCTATCAATTTTAGCATGCGTATATAGTGCACTATGACCCATTTTGAGACTTTTTCATCGCCAAGATCCTTATTATTGTGTTCCAGGGCTTTGGTTTGGTTATTCAAGAAGCCTCAATGATATAAGAACGATAATGGTTGACCTTGCATTTTCGTCAAAATTTCAACCATGGCCATATGGATGGATGGGAAAGTTGGACATTCCTTCAAATGGCCATAACTTCGTAACCATGTGTCCTAGCGAGACGATTAAGACAGTTTTGGAAAGGTATTGAAGCGGTCTTCTAAAGCCGCACATGGGTTCTACGATTAAACTCACGGATAGTCTTGTAAATGGGCTCTGAATGCATTTTACTCGGGAAAACCTATCAATTTTAGCATGCGTATATAGTGCACTATGACCCATTTTGAGACTTTTTCATCGCCAAGATCCTTATTATTGTGTTCCAGGGCTTTGGTTTGGTTATTCAAGAAGCCTCAATGATATAAGAACGATAATGGTTGACCTTGCATTTTCGTCAAAATTTCAACCATGGCCATATGGATGGATGGGAAAGTTGGACATTCCTTCAAATGGCCATAACTTCGTAACCATGTGTCCTAGCGAGACGATTAAGACAGTTTTGGAAAGGTATTGAAGCGGTCTTCTAAAGCCGCACATGGGTTCTACGATTAAACTCACGGATAGTCTTGTAAATGGGCTCTGAATGCATTTTACTCGGGAAAACCTATCAATTTTAGCATGCGTATATAGTGCACTATGACCCATTTTGAGACTTTTTCATCGCCAAGATCCTTATTATTGTGTTCCAGGGCTTTGGTTTGGTTATTCAAGAAGCCTCAATGATATAAGAACGATAATGGTTGACCTTGCATTTTCGTCAAAATTTCAACCATGGCCATATGGATGGATGGGAAAGTTGGACATTCCTTCAAATGGCCATAACTTCGTAACCATGTGTCCTAGCGAGACGATTAAGACAGTTTTGGAAAGGTATTGAAGCGGTCTTCTAAAGCCGCACATGGGTTCTACGATTAAACTCACGGATAGTCTTGTAAATGGGCTCTGAATGCATTTTACTCGGGAAAACCTATCAATTTTAGCATGCGTATATAGTGCACTATGACCCATTTTGAGACTTTTTCATCGCCAAGATCCTTATTATTGTGTTCCAGGGCTTTGGTTTGGTTATTCAAGAAGCCTCAATGATATAAGAACGATAATGGTTGACCTTGCATTTTCGTCAAAATTTCAACCATGGCCATATGGATGGATGGGAAAGTTGGACATTCCTTCAAATGGCCATAACTTCGTAACCATGTGTCCTAGCGAGACGATTAAGACAGTTTTGGAAAGGTATTGAAGCGGTCTTCTAAAGCCGCACATGGGTTCTACGATTAAACTCACGGATAGTCTTGTAAATGGGCTCTGAATGCATTTTACTCGGGAAAACCTATCAATTTTAGCATGCGTATATAGTGCACTATGACCCATTTTGAGACTTTTTCATCGCCAAGATCCTTATTATTGTGTTCCAGGGCTTTGGTTTGGTTATTCAAGAAGCCTCAATGATATAAGAACGATAATGGTTGACCTTGCATTTTCGTCAAAATTTCAACCATGGCCATATGGATGGATGGGAAAGTTGGACATTCCTTCAAATGGCCATAACTTCGTAACCATGTGTCCTAGCGAGACGATTAAGACAGTTTTGGAAAGGTATTGAAGCGGTCTTCTAAAGCCGCACATGGGTTCTACGATTAAACTCACGGATAGTCTTGTAAATGGGCTCTGAATGCATTTTACTCGGGAAAACCTATCAATTTTAGCATGCGTATATAGTGCACTATGACCCATTTTGAGACTTTTTCATCGCCAAGATCCTTATTATTGTGTTCCAGGGCTTTGGTTTGGTTATTCAAGAAGCCTCAATGATATAAGAACGATAATGGTTGACCTTGCATTTTCGTCAAAATTTCAACCATGGCCATATGGATGGATGGGAAAGTTGGACATTCCTTCAAATGGCCATAACTTCGTAACCATGTGTCCTAGCGAGACGATTAAGACAGTTTTGGAAAGGTATTGAAGCGGTCTTCTAAAGCCGCACATGGGTTCTACGATTAAACTCACGGATAGTCTTGTAAATGGGCTCTGAATGCATTTTACTCGGGAAAACCTATCAATTTTAGCATGCGTATATAGTGCACTATGACCCATTTTGAGACTTTTTCATCGCCAAGATCCTTATTATTGTGTTCCAGGGCTTTGGTTTGGTTATTCAAGAAGCCTCAATGATATAAGAACGATAATGGTTGACCTTGCATTTTCGTCAAAATTTCAACCATGGCCATATGGATGGATGGGAAAGTTGGACATTCCTTCAAATGGCCATAACTTCGTAACCATGTGTCCTAGCGAGACGATTAAGACAGTTTTGGAAAGGTATTGAAGCGGTCTTCTAAAGCCGCACATGGGTTCTACGATTAAACTCACGGATAGTCTTGTAAATGGGCTCTGAATGCATTTTACTCGGGAAAACCTATCAATTTTAGCATGCGTATATAGTGCACTATGACCCATTTTGAGACTTTTTCATCGCCAAGATCCTTATTATTGTGTTCCAGGGCTTTGGTTTGGTTATTCAAGAAGCCTCAATGATATAAGAACGATAATGGTTGACCTTGCATTTTCGTCAAAATTTCAACCATGGCCATATGGATGGATGGGAAAGTTGGACATTCCTTCAAATGGCCATAACTTCGTAACCATGTGTCCTAGCGAGACGATTAAGACAGTTTTGGAAAGGTATTGAAGCGGTCTTCTAAAGCCGCACATGGGTTCTACGATTAAACTCACGGATAGTCTTGTAAATGGGCTCTGAATGCATTTTACTCGGGAAAACCTATCAATTTTAGCATGCGTATATAGTGCACTATGACCCATTTTGAGACTTTTTCATCGCCAAGATCCTTATTATTGTGTTCCAGGGCTTTGGTTTGGTTATTCAAGAAGCCTCAATGATATAAGAACGATAATGGTTGACCTTGCATTTTCGTCAAAATTTCAACCATGGCCATATGGATGGATGGGAAAGTTGGACATTCCTTCAAATGGCCATAACTTCGTAACCATGTGTCCTAGCGAGACGATTAAGACAGTTTTGGAAAGGTATTGAAGCGGTCTTCTAAAGCCGCACATGGGTTCTACGATTAAACTCACGGATAGTCTTGTAAATGGGCTCTGAATGCATTTTACTCGGGAAAACCTATCAATTTTAGCATGCGTATATAGTGCACTATGACCCATTTTGAGACTTTTTCATCGCCAAGATCCTTATTATTGTGTTCCAGGGCTTTGGTTTGGTTATTCAAGAAGCCTCAATGATATAAGAACGATAATGGTTGACCTTGCATTTTCGTCAAAATTTCAACCATGGCCATATGGATGGATGGGAAAGTTGGACATTCCTTCAAATGGCCATAACTTCGTAACCATGTGTCCTAGCGAGACGATTAAGACAGTTTTGGAAAGGTATTGAAGCGGTCTTCTAAAGCCGCACATGGGTTCTACGATTAAACTCACGGATAGTCTTGTAAATGGGCTCTGAATGCATTTTACTCGGGAAAACCTATCAATTTTAGCATGCGTATATAGTGCACTATGACCCATTTTGAGACTTTTTCATCGCCAAGATCCTTATTATTGTGTTCCAGGGCTTTGGTTTGGTTATTCAAGAAGCCTCAATGATATAAGAACGATAATGGTTGACCTTGCATTTTCGTCAAAATTTCAACCATGGCCATATGGATGGATGGGAAAGTTGGACATTCCTTCAAATGGCCATAACTTCGTAACCATGTGTCCTAGCGAGACGATTAAGACAGTTTTGGAAAGGTATTGAAGCGGTCTTCTAAAGCCGCACATGGGTTCTACGATTAAACTCACGGATAGTCTTGTAAATGGGCTCTGAATGCATTTTACTCGGGAAAACCTATCAATTTTAGCATGCGTATATAGTGCACTATGACCCATTTTGAGACTTTTTCATCGCCAAGATCCTTATTATTGTGTTCCAGGGCTTTGGTTTGGTTATTCAAGAAGCCTCAATGATATAAGAACGATAATGGTTGACCTTGCATTTTCGTCAAAATTTCAACCATGGCCATATGGATGGATGGGAAAGTTGGACATTCCTTCAAATGGCCATAACTTCGTAACCATGTGTCCTAGCGAGACGATTAAGACAGTTTTGGAAAGGTATTGAAGCGGTCTTCTAAAGCCGCACATGGGTTCTACGATTAAACTCACGGATAGTCTTGTAAATGGGCTCTGAATGCATTTTACTCGGGAAAACCTATCAATTTTAGCATGCGTATATAGTGCACTATGACCCATTTTGAGACTTTTTCATCGCCAAGATCCTTATTATTGTGTTCCAGGGCTTTGGTTTGGTTATTCAAGAAGCCTCAATGATATAAGAACGATAATGGTTGACCTTGCATTTTCGTCAAAATTTCAACCATGGCCATATGGATGGATGGGAAAGTTGGACATTCCTTCAAATGGCCATAACTTCGTAACCATGTGTCCTAGCGAGACGATTAAGACAGTTTTGGAAAGGTATTGAAGCGGTCTTCTAAAGCCGCACATGGGTTCTACGATTAAACTCACGGATAGTCTTGTAAATGGGCTCTGAATGCATTTTACTCGGGAAAACCTATCAATTTTAGCATGCGTATATAGTGCACTATGACCCATTTTGAGACTTTTTCATCGCCAAGATCCTTATTATTGTGTTCCAGGGCTTTGGTTTGGTTATTCAAGAAGCCTCAATGATATAAGAACGATAATGGTTGACCTTGCATTTTCGTCAAAATTTCAACCATGGCCATATGGATGGATGGGAAAGTTGGACATTCCTTCAAATGGCCATAACTTCGTAACCATGTGTCCTAGCGAGACGATTAAGACAGTTTTGGAAAGGTATTGAAGCGGTCTTCTAAAGCCGCACATGGGTTCTACGATTAAACTCACGGATAGTCTTGTAAATGGGCTCTGAATGCATTTTACTCGGGAAAACCTATCAATTTTAGCATGCGTATATAGTGCACTATGACCCATTTTGAGACTTTTTCATCGCCAAGATCCTTATTATTGTGTTCCAGGGCTTTGGTTTGGTTATTCAAGAAGCCTCAATGATATAAGAACGATAATGGTTGACCTTGCATTTTCGTCAAAATTTCAACCATGGCCATATGGATGGATGGGAAAGTTGGACATTCCTTCAAATGGCCATAACTTCGTAACCATGTGTCCTAGCGAGACGATTAAGACAGTTTTGGAAAGGTATTGAAGCGGTCTTCTAAAGCCGCACATGGGTTCTACGATTAAACTCACGGATAGTCTTGTAAATGGGCTCTGAATGCATTTTACTCGGGAAAACCTATCAATTTTAGCATGCGTATATAGTGCACTATGACCCATTTTGAGACTTTTTCATCGCCAAGATCCTTATTATTGTGTTCCAGGGCTTTGGTTTGGTTATTCAAGAAGCCTCAATGATATAAGAACGATAATGGTTGACCTTGCATTTTCGTCAAAATTTCAACCATGGCCATATGGATGGATGGGAAAGTTGGACATTCCTTCAAATGGCCATAACTTCGTAACCATGTGTCCTAGCGAGACGATTAAGACAGTTTTGGAAAGGTATTGAAGCGGTCTTCTAAAGCCGCACATGGGTTCTACGATTAAACTCACGGATAGTCTTGTAAATGGGCTCTGAATGCATTTTACTCGGGAAAACCTATCAATTTTAGCATGCGTATATAGTGCACTATGACCCATTTTGAGACTTTTTCATCGCCAAGATCCTTATTATTGTGTTCCAGGGCTTTGGTTTGGTTATTCAAGAAGCCTCAATGATATAAGAACGATAATGGTTGACCTTGCATTTTCGTCAAAATTTCAACCATGGCCATATGGATGGATGGGAAAGTTGGACATTCCTTCAAATGGCCATAACTTCGTAACCATGTGTCCTAGCGAGACGATTAAGACAGTTTTGGAAAGGTATTGAAGCGGTCTTCTAAAGCCGCACATGGGTTCTACGATTAAACTCACGGATAGTCTTGTAAATGGGCTCTGAATGCATTTTACTCGGGAAAACCTATCAATTTTAGCATGCGTATATAGTGCACTATGACCCATTTTGAGACTTTTTCATCGCCAAGATCCTTATTATTGTGTTCCAGGGCTTTGGTTTGGTTATTCAAGAAGCCTCAATGATATAAGAACGATAATGGTTGACCTTGCATTTTCGTCAAAATTTCAACCATGGCCATATGGATGGATGGGAAAGTTGGACATTCCTTCAAATGGCCATAACTTCGTAACCATGTGTCCTAGCGAGACGATTAAGACAGTTTTGGAAAGGTATTGAAGCGGTCTTCTAAAGCCGCACATGGGTTCTACGATTAAACTCACGGATAGTCTTGTAAATGGGCTCTGAATGCATTTTACTCGGGAAAACCTATCAATTTTAGCATGCGTATATAGTGCACTATGACCCATTTTGAGACTTTTTCATCGCCAAGATCCTTATTATTGTGTTCCAGGGCTTTGGTTTGGTTATTCAAGAAGCCTCAATGATATAAGAACGATAATGGTTGACCTTGCATTTTCGTCAAAATTTCAACCATGGCCATATGGATGGATGGGAAAGTTGGACATTCCTTCAAATGGCCATAACTTCGTAACCATGTGTCCTAGCGAGACGATTAAGACAGTTTTGGAAAGGTATTGAAGCGGTCTTCTAAAGCCGCACATGGGTTCTACGATTAAACTCACGGATAGTCTTGTAAATGGGCTCTGAATGCATTTTACTCGGGAAAACCTATCAATTTTAGCATGCGTATATAGTGCACTATGACCCATTTTGAGACTTTTTCATCGCCAAGATCCTTATTATTGTGTTCCAGGGCTTTGGTTTGGTTATTCAAGAAGCCTCAATGATATAAGAACGATAATGGTTGACCTTGCATTTTCGTCAAAATTTCAACCATGGCCATATGGATGGATGGGAAAGTTGGACATTCCTTCAAATGGCCATAACTTCGTAACCATGTGTCCTAGCGAGACGATTAAGACAGTTTTGGAAAGGTATTGAAGCGGTCTTCTAAAGCCGCACATGGGTTCTACGATTAAACTCACGGATAGTCTTGTAAATGGGCTCTGAATGCATTTTACTCGGGAAAACCTATCAATTTTAGCATGCGTATATAGTGCACTATGACCCATTTTGAGACTTTTTCATCGCCAAGATCCTTATTATTGTGTTCCAGGGCTTTGGTTTGGTTATTCAAGAAGCCTCAATGATATAAGAACGATAATGGTTGACCTTGCATTTTCGTCAAAATTTCAACCATGGCCATATGGATGGATGGGAAAGTTGGACATTCCTTCAAATGGCCATAACTTCGTAACCATGTGTCCTAGCGAGACGATTAAGACAGTTTTGGAAAGGTATTGAAGCGGTCTTCTAAAGCCGCACATGGGTTCTACGATTAAACTCACGGATAGTCTTGTAAATGGGCTCTGAATGCATTTTACTCGGGAAAACCTATCAATTTTAGCATGCGTATATAGTGCACTATGACCCATTTTGAGACTTTTTCATCGCCAAGATCCTTATTATTGTGTTCCAGGGCTTTGGTTTGGTTATTCAAGAAGCCTCAATGATATAAGAACGATAATGGTTGACCTTGCATTTTCGTCAAAATTTCAACCATGGCCATATGGATGGATGGGAAAGTTGGACATTCCTTCAAATGGCCATAACTTCGTAACCATGTGTCCTAGCGAGACGATTAAGACAGTTTTGGAAAGGTATTGAAGCGGTCTTCTAAAGCCGCACATGGGTTCTACGATTAAACTCACGGATAGTCTTGTAAATGGGCTCTGAATGCATTTTACTCGGGAAAACCTATCAATTTTAGCATGCGTATATAGTGCACTATGACCCATTTTGAGACTTTTTCATCGCCAAGATCCTTATTATTGTGTTCCAGGGCTTTGGTTTGGTTATTCAAGAAGCCTCAATGATATAAGAACGATAATGGTTGACCTTGCATTTTCGTCAAAATTTCAACCATGGCCATATGGATGGATGGGAAAGTTGGACATTCCTTCAAATGGCCATAACTTCGTAACCATGTGTCCTAGCGAGACGATTAAGACAGTTTTGGAAAGGTATTGAAGCGGTCTTCTAAAGCCGCACATGGGTTCTACGATTAAACTCACGGATAGTCTTGTAAATGGGCTCTGAATGCATTTTACTCGGGAAAACCTATCAATTTTAGCATGCGTATATAGTGCACTATGACCCATTTTGAGACTTTTTCATCGCCAAGATCCTTATTATTGTGTTCCAGGGCTTTGGTTTGGTTATTCAAGAAGCCTCAATGATATAAGAACGATAATGGTTGACCTTGCATTTTCGTCAAAATTTCAACCATGGCCATATGGATGGATGGGAAAGTTGGACATTCCTTCAAATGGCCATAACTTCGTAACCATGTGTCCTAGCGAGACGATTAAGACAGTTTTGGAAAGGTATTGAAGCGGTCTTCTAAAGCCGCACATGGGTTCTACGATTAAACTCACGGATAGTCTTGTAAATGGGCTCTGAATGCATTTTACTCGGGAAAACCTATCAATTTTAGCATGCGTATATAGTGCACTATGACCCATTTTGAGACTTTTTCATCGCCAAGATCCTTATTATTGTGTTCCAGGGCTTTGGTTTGGTTATTCAAGAAGCCTCAATGATATAAGAACGATAATGGTTGACCTTGCATTTTCGTCAAAATTTCAACCATGGCCATATGGATGGATGGGAAAGTTGGACATTCCTTCAAATGGCCATAACTTCGTAACCATGTGTCCTAGCGAGACGATTAAGACAGTTTTGGAAAGGTATTGAAGCGGTCTTCTAAAGCCGCACATGGGTTCTACGATTAAACTCACGGATAGTCTTGTAAATGGGCTCTGAATGCATTTTACTCGGGAAAACCTATCAATTTTAGCATGCGTATATAGTGCACTATGACCCATTTTGAGACTTTTTCATCGCCAAGATCCTTATTATTGTGTTCCAGGGCTTTGGTTTGGTTATTCAAGAAGCCTCAATGATATAAGAACGATAATGGTTGACCTTGCATTTTCGTCAAAATTTCAACCATGGCCATATGGATGGATGGGAAAGTTGGACATTCCTTCAAATGGCCATAACTTCGTAACCATGTGTCCTAGCGAGACGATTAAGACAGTTTTGGAAAGGTATTGAAGCGGTCTTCTAAAGCCGCACATGGGTTCTACGATTAAACTCACGGATAGTCTTGTAAATGGGCTCTGAATGCATTTTACTCGGGAAAACCTATCAATTTTAGCATGCGTATATAGTGCACTATGACCCATTTTGAGACTTTTTCATCGCCAAGATCCTTATTATTGTGTTCCAGGGCTTTGGTTTGGTTATTCAAGAAGCCTCAATGATATAAGAACGATAATGGTTGACCTTGCATTTTCGTCAAAATTTCAACCATGGCCATATGGATGGATGGGAAAGTTGGACATTCCTTCAAATGGCCATAACTTCGTAACCATGTGTCCTAGCGAGACGATTAAGACAGTTTTGGAAAGGTATTGAAGCGGTCTTCTAAAGCCGCACATGGGTTCTACGATTAAACTCACGGATAGTCTTGTAAATGGGCTCTGAATGCATTTTACTCGGGAAAACCTATCAATTTTAGCATGCGTATATAGTGCACTATGACCCATTTTGAGACTTTTTCATCGCCAAGATCCTTATTATTGTGTTCCAGGGCTTTGGTTTGGTTATTCAAGAAGCCTCAATGATATAAGAACGATAATGGTTGACCTTGCATTTTCGTCAAAATTTCAACCATGGCCATATGGATGGATGGGAAAGTTGGACATTCCTTCAAATGGCCATAACTTCGTAACCATGTGTCCTAGCGAGACGATTAAGACAGTTTTGGAAAGGTATTGAAGCGGTCTTCTAAAGCCGCACATGGGTTCTACGATTAAACTCACGGATAGTCTTGTAAATGGGCTCTGAATGCATTTTACTCGGGAAAACCTATCAATTTTAGCATGCGTATATAGTGCACTATGACCCATTTTGAGACTTTTTCATCGCCAAGATCCTTATTATTGTGTTCCAGGGCTTTGGTTTGGTTATTCAAGAAGCCTCAATGATATAAGAACGATAATGGTTGACCTTGCATTTTCGTCAAAATTTCAACCATGGCCATATGGATGGATGGGAAAGTTGGACATTCCTTCAAATGGCCATAACTTCGTAACCATGTGTCCTAGCGAGACGATTAAGACAGTTTTGGAAAGGTATTGAAGCGGTCTTCTAAAGCCGCACATGGGTTCTACGATTAAACTCACGGATAGTCTTGTAAATGGGCTCTGAATGCATTTTACTCGGGAAAACCTATCAATTTTAGCATGCGTATATAGTGCACTATGACCCATTTTGAGACTTTTTCATCGCCAAGATCCTTATTATTGTGTTCCAGGGCTTTGGTTTGGTTATTCAAGAAGCCTCAATGATATAAGAACGATAATGGTTGACCTTGCATTTTCGTCAAAATTTCAACCATGGCCATATGGATGGATGGGAAAGTTGGACATTCCTTCAAATGGCCATAACTTCGTAACCATGTGTCCTAGCGAGACGATTAAGACAGTTTTGGAAAGGTATTGAAGCGGTCTTCTAAAGCCGCACATGGGTTCTACGATTAAACTCACGGATAGTCTTGTAAATGGGCTCTGAATGCATTTTACTCGGGAAAACCTATCAATTTTAGCATGCGTATATAGTGCACTATGACCCATTTTGAGACTTTTTCATCGCCAAGATCCTTATTATTGTGTTCCAGGGCTTTGGTTTGGTTATTCAAGAAGCCTCAATGATATAAGAACGATAATGGTTGACCTTGCATTTTCGTCAAAATTTCAACCATGGCCATATGGATGGATGGGAAAGTTGGACATTCCTTCAAATGGCCATAACTTCGTAACCATGTGTCCTAGCGAGACGATTAAGACAGTTTTGGAAAGGTATTGAAGCGGTCTTCTAAAGCCGCACATGGGTTCTACGATTAAACTCACGGATAGTCTTGTAAATGGGCTCTGAATGCATTTTACTCGGGAAAACCTATCAATTTTAGCATGCGTATATAGTGCACTATGACCCATTTTGAGACTTTTTCATCGCCAAGATCCTTATTATTGTGTTCCAGGGCTTTGGTTTGGTTATTCAAGAAGCCTCAATGATATAAGAACGATAATGGTTGACCTTGCATTTTCGTCAAAATTTCAACCATGGCCATATGGATGGATGGGAAAGTTGGACATTCCTTCAAATGGCCATAACTTCGTAACCATGTGTCCTAGCGAGACGATTAAGACAGTTTTGGAAAGGTATTGAAGCGGTCTTCTAAAGCCGCACATGGGTTCTACGATTAAACTCACGGATAGTCTTGTAAATGGGCTCTGAATGCATTTTACTCGGGAAAACCTATCAATTTTAGCATGCGTATATAGTGCACTATGACCCATTTTGAGACTTTTTCATCGCCAAGATCCTTATTATTGTGTTCCAGGGCTTTGGTTTGGTTATTCAAGAAGCCTCAATGATATAAGAACGATAATGGTTGACCTTGCATTTTCGTCAAAATTTCAACCATGGCCATATGGATGGATGGGAAAGTTGGACATTCCTTCAAATGGCCATAACTTCGTAACCATGTGTCCTAGCGAGACGATTAAGACAGTTTTGGAAAGGTATTGAAGCGGTCTTCTAAAGCCGCACATGGGTTCTACGATTAAACTCACGGATAGTCTTGTAAATGGGCTCTGAATGCATTTTACTCGGGAAAACCTATCAATTTTAGCATGCGTATATAGTGCACTATGACCCATTTTGAGACTTTTTCATCGCCAAGATCCTTATTATTGTGTTCCAGGGCTTTGGTTTGGTTATTCAAGAAGCCTCAATGATATAAGAACGATAATGGTTGACCTTGCATTTTCGTCAAAATTTCAACCATGGCCATATGGATGGATGGGAAAGTTGGACATTCCTTCAAATGGCCATAACTTCGTAACCATGTGTCCTAGCGAGACGATTAAGACAGTTTTGGAAAGGTATTGAAGCGGTCTTCTAAAGCCGCACATGGGTTCTACGATTAAACTCACGGATAGTCTTGTAAATGGGCTCTGAATGCATTTTACTCGGGAAAACCTATCAATTTTAGCATGCGTATATAGTGCACTATGACCCATTTTGAGACTTTTTCATCGCCAAGATCCTTATTATTGTGTTCCAGGGCTTTGGTTTGGTTATTCAAGAAGCCTCAATGATATAAGAACGATAATGGTTGACCTTGCATTTTCGTCAAAATTTCAACCATGGCCATATGGATGGATGGGAAAGTTGGACATTCCTTCAAATGGCCATAACTTCGTAACCATGTGTCCTAGCGAGACGATTAAGACAGTTTTGGAAAGGTATTGAAGCGGTCTTCTAAAGCCGCACATGGGTTCTACGATTAAACTCACGGATAGTCTTGTAAATGGGCTCTGAATGCATTTTACTCGGGAAAACCTATCAATTTTAGCATGCGTATATAGTGCACTATGACCCATTTTGAGACTTTTTCATCGCCAAGATCCTTATTATTGTGTTCCAGGGCTTTGGTTTGGTTATTCAAGAAGCCTCAATGATATAAGAACGATAATGGTTGACCTTGCATTTTCGTCAAAATTTCAACCATGGCCATATGGATGGATGGGAAAGTTGGACATTCCTTCAAATGGCCATAACTTCGTAACCATGTGTCCTAGCGAGACGATTAAGACAGTTTTGGAAAGGTATTGAAGCGGTCTTCTAAAGCCGCACATGGGTTCTACGATTAAACTCACGGATAGTCTTGTAAATGGGCTCTGAATGCATTTTACTCGGGAAAACCTATCAATTTTAGCATGCGTATATAGTGCACTATGACCCATTTTGAGACTTTTTCATCGCCAAGATCCTTATTATTGTGTTCCAGGGCTTTGGTTTGGTTATTCAAGAAGCCTCAATGATATAAGAACGATAATGGTTGACCTTGCATTTTCGTCAAAATTTCAACCATGGCCATATGGATGGATGGGAAAGTTGGACATTCCTTCAAATGGCCATAACTTCGTAACCATGTGTCCTAGCGAGACGATTAAGACAGTTTTGGAAAGGTATTGAAGCGGTCTTCTAAAGCCGCACATGGGTTCTACGATTAAACTCACGGATAGTCTTGTAAATGGGCTCTGAATGCATTTTACTCGGGAAAACCTATCAATTTTAGCATGCGTATATAGTGCACTATGACCCATTTTGAGACTTTTTCATCGCCAAGATCCTTATTATTGTGTTCCAGGGCTTTGGTTTGGTTATTCAAGAAGCCTCAATGATATAAGAACGATAATGGTTGACCTTGCATTTTCGTCAAAATTTCAACCATGGCCATATGGATGGATGGGAAAGTTGGACATTCCTTCAAATGGCCATAACTTCGTAACCATGTGTCCTAGCGAGACGATTAAGACAGTTTTGGAAAGGTATTGAAGCGGTCTTCTAAAGCCGCACATGGGTTCTACGATTAAACTCACGGATAGTCTTGTAAATGGGCTCTGAATGCATTTTACTCGGGAAAACCTATCAATTTTAGCATGCGTATATAGTGCACTATGACCCATTTTGAGACTTTTTCATCGCCAAGATCCTTATTATTGTGTTCCAGGGCTTTGGTTTGGTTATTCAAGAAGCCTCAATGATATAAGAACGATAATGGTTGACCTTGCATTTTCGTCAAAATTTCAACCATGGCCATATGGATGGATGGGAAAGTTGGACATTCCTTCAAATGGCCATAACTTCGTAACCATGTGTCCTAGCGAGACGATTAAGACAGTTTTGGAAAGGTATTGAAGCGGTCTTCTAAAGCCGCACATGGGTTCTACGATTAAACTCACGGATAGTCTTGTAAATGGGCTCTGAATGCATTTTACTCGGGAAAACCTATCAATTTTAGCATGCGTATATAGTGCACTATGACCCATTTTGAGACTTTTTCATCGCCAAGATCCTTATTATTGTGTTCCAGGGCTTTGGTTTGGTTATTCAAGAAGCCTCAATGATATAAGAACGATAATGGTTGACCTTGCATTTTCGTCAAAATTTCAACCATGGCCATATGGATGGATGGGAAAGTTGGACATTCCTTCAAATGGCCATAACTTCGTAACCATGTGTCCTAGCGAGACGATTAAGACAGTTTTGGAAAGGTATTGAAGCGGTCTTCTAAAGCCGCACATGGGTTCTACGATTAAACTCACGGATAGTCTTGTAAATGGGCTCTGAATGCATTTTACTCGGGAAAACCTATCAATTTTAGCATGCGTATATAGTGCACTATGACCCATTTTGAGACTTTTTCATCGCCAAGATCCTTATTATTGTGTTCCAGGGCTTTGGTTTGGTTATTCAAGAAGCCTCAATGATATAAGAACGATAATGGTTGACCTTGCATTTTCGTCAAAATTTCAACCATGGCCATATGGATGGATGGGAAAGTTGGACATTCCTTCAAATGGCCATAACTTCGTAACCATGTGTCCTAGCGAGACGATTAAGACAGTTTTGGAAAGGTATTGAAGCGGTCTTCTAAAGCCGCACATGGGTTCTACGATTAAACTCACGGATAGTCTTGTAAATGGGCTCTGAATGCATTTTACTCGGGAAAACCTATCAATTTTAGCATGCGTATATAGTGCACTATGACCCATTTTGAGACTTTTTCATCGCCAAGATCCTTATTATTGTGTTCCAGGGCTTTGGTTTGGTTATTCAAGAAGCCTCAATGATATAAGAACGATAATGGTTGACCTTGCATTTTCGTCAAAATTTCAACCATGGCCATATGGATGGATGGGAAAGTTGGACATTCCTTCAAATGGCCATAACTTCGTAACCATGTGTCCTAGCGAGACGATTAAGACAGTTTTGGAAAGGTATTGAAGCGGTCTTCTAAAGCCGCACATGGGTTCTACGATTAAACTCACGGATAGTCTTGTAAATGGGCTCTGAATGCATTTTACTCGGGAAAACCTATCAATTTTAGCATGCGTATATAGTGCACTATGACCCATTTTGAGACTTTTTCATCGCCAAGATCCTTATTATTGTGTTCCAGGGCTTTGGTTTGGTTATTCAAGAAGCCTCAATGATATAAGAACGATAATGGTTGACCTTGCATTTTCGTCAAAATTTCAACCATGGCCATATGGATGGATGGGAAAGTTGGACATTCCTTCAAATGGCCATAACTTCGTAACCATGTGTCCTAGCGAGACGATTAAGACAGTTTTGGAAAGGTATTGAAGCGGTCTTCTAAAGCCGCACATGGGTTCTACGATTAAACTCACGGATAGTCTTGTAAATGGGCTCTGAATGCATTTTACTCGGGAAAACCTATCAATTTTAGCATGCGTATATAGTGCACTATGACCCATTTTGAGACTTTTTCATCGCCAAGATCCTTATTATTGTGTTCCAGGGCTTTGGTTTGGTTATTCAAGAAGCCTCAATGATATAAGAACGATAATGGTTGACCTTGCATTTTCGTCAAAATTTCAACCATGGCCATATGGATGGATGGGAAAGTTGGACATTCCTTCAAATGGCCATAACTTCGTAACCATGTGTCCTAGCGAGACGATTAAGACAGTTTTGGAAAGGTATTGAAGCGGTCTTCTAAAGCCGCACATGGGTTCTACGATTAAACTCACGGATAGTCTTGTAAATGGGCTCTGAATGCATTTTACTCGGGAAAACCTATCAATTTTAGCATGCGTATATAGTGCACTATGACCCATTTTGAGACTTTTTCATCGCCAAGATCCTTATTATTGTGTTCCAGGGCTTTGGTTTGGTTATTCAAGAAGCCTCAATGATATAAGAACGATAATGGTTGACCTTGCATTTTCGTCAAAATTTCAACCATGGCCATATGGATGGATGGGAAAGTTGGACATTCCTTCAAATGGCCATAACTTCGTAACCATGTGTCCTAGCGAGACGATTAAGACAGTTTTGGAAAGGTATTGAAGCGGTCTTCTAAAGCCGCACATGGGTTCTACGATTAAACTCACGGATAGTCTTGTAAATGGGCTCTGAATGCATTTTACTCGGGAAAACCTATCAATTTTAGCATGCGTATATAGTGCACTATGACCCATTTTGAGACTTTTTCATCGCCAAGATCCTTATTATTGTGTTCCAGGGCTTTGGTTTGGTTATTCAAGAAGCCTCAATGATATAAGAACGATAATGGTTGACCTTGCATTTTCGTCAAAATTTCAACCATGGCCATATGGATGGATGGGAAAGTTGGACATTCCTTCAAATGGCCATAACTTCGTAACCATGTGTCCTAGCGAGACGATTAAGACAGTTTTGGAAAGGTATTGAAGCGGTCTTCTAAAGCCGCACATGGGTTCTACGATTAAACTCACGGATAGTCTTGTAAATGGGCTCTGAATGCATTTTACTCGGGAAAACCTATCAATTTTAGCATGCGTATATAGTGCACTATGACCCATTTTGAGACTTTTTCATCGCCAAGATCCTTATTATTGTGTTCCAGGGCTTTGGTTTGGTTATTCAAGAAGCCTCAATGATATAAGAACGATAATGGTTGACCTTGCATTTTCGTCAAAATTTCAACCATGGCCATATGGATGGATGGGAAAGTTGGACATTCCTTCAAATGGCCATAACTTCGTAACCATGTGTCCTAGCGAGACGATTAAGACAGTTTTGGAAAGGTATTGAAGCGGTCTTCTAAAGCCGCACATGGGTTCTACGATTAAACTCACGGATAGTCTTGTAAATGGGCTCTGAATGCATTTTACTCGGGAAAACCTATCAATTTTAGCATGCGTATATAGTGCACTATGACCCATTTTGAGACTTTTTCATCGCCAAGATCCTTATTATTGTGTTCCAGGGCTTTGGTTTGGTTATTCAAGAAGCCTCAATGATATAAGAACGATAATGGTTGACCTTGCATTTTCGTCAAAATTTCAACCATGGCCATATGGATGGATGGGAAAGTTGGACATTCCTTCAAATGGCCATAACTTCGTAACCATGTGTCCTAGCGAGACGATTAAGACAGTTTTGGAAAGGTATTGAAGCGGTCTTCTAAAGCCGCACATGGGTTCTACGATTAAACTCACGGATAGTCTTGTAAATGGGCTCTGAATGCATTTTACTCGGGAAAACCTATCAATTTTAGCATGCGTATATAGTGCACTATGACCCATTTTGAGACTTTTTCATCGCCAAGATCCTTATTATTGTGTTCCAGGGCTTTGGTTTGGTTATTCAAGAAGCCTCAATGATATAAGAACGATAATGGTTGACCTTGCATTTTCGTCAAAATTTCAACCATGGCCATATGGATGGATGGGAAAGTTGGACATTCCTTCAAATGGCCATAACTTCGTAACCATGTGTCCTAGCGAGACGATTAAGACAGTTTTGGAAAGGTATTGAAGCGGTCTTCTAAAGCCGCACATGGGTTCTACGATTAAACTCACGGATAGTCTTGTAAATGGGCTCTGAATGCATTTTACTCGGGAAAACCTATCAATTTTAGCATGCGTATATAGTGCACTATGACCCATTTTGAGACTTTTTCATCGCCAAGATCCTTATTATTGTGTTCCAGGGCTTTGGTTTGGTTATTCAAGAAGCCTCAATGATATAAGAACGATAATGGTTGACCTTGCATTTTCGTCAAAATTTCAACCATGGCCATATGGATGGATGGGAAAGTTGGACATTCCTTCAAATGGCCATAACTTCGTAACCATGTGTCCTAGCGAGACGATTAAGACAGTTTTGGAAAGGTATTGAAGCGGTCTTCTAAAGCCGCACATGGGTTCTACGATTAAACTCACGGATAGTCTTGTAAATGGGCTCTGAATGCATTTTACTCGGGAAAACCTATCAATTTTAGCATGCGTATATAGTGCACTATGACCCATTTTGAGACTTTTTCATCGCCAAGATCCTTATTATTGTGTTCCAGGGCTTTGGTTTGGTTATTCAAGAAGCCTCAATGATATAAGAACGATAATGGTTGACCTTGCATTTTCGTCAAAATTTCAACCATGGCCATATGGATGGATGGGAAAGTTGGACATTCCTTCAAATGGCCATAACTTCGTAACCATGTGTCCTAGCGAGACGATTAAGACAGTTTTGGAAAGGTATTGAAGCGGTCTTCTAAAGCCGCACATGGGTTCTACGATTAAACTCACGGATAGTCTTGTAAATGGGCTCTGAATGCATTTTACTCGGGAAAACCTATCAATTTTAGCATGCGTATATAGTGCACTATGACCCATTTTGAGACTTTTTCATCGCCAAGATCCTTATTATTGTGTTCCAGGGCTTTGGTTTGGTTATTCAAGAAGCCTCAATGATATAAGAACGATAATGGTTGACCTTGCATTTTCGTCAAAATTTCAACCATGGCCATATGGATGGATGGGAAAGTTGGACATTCCTTCAAATGGCCATAACTTCGTAACCATGTGTCCTAGCGAGACGATTAAGACAGTTTTGGAAAGGTATTGAAGCGGTCTTCTAAAGCCGCACATGGGTTCTACGATTAAACTCACGGATAGTCTTGTAAATGGGCTCTGAATGCATTTTACTCGGGAAAACCTATCAATTTTAGCATGCGTATATAGTGCACTATGACCCATTTTGAGACTTTTTCATCGCCAAGATCCTTATTATTGTGTTCCAGGGCTTTGGTTTGGTTATTCAAGAAGCCTCAATGATATAAGAACGATAATGGTTGACCTTGCATTTTCGTCAAAATTTCAACCATGGCCATATGGATGGATGGGAAAGTTGGACATTCCTTCAAATGGCCATAACTTCGTAACCATGTGTCCTAGCGAGACGATTAAGACAGTTTTGGAAAGGTATTGAAGCGGTCTTCTAAAGCCGCACATGGGTTCTACGATTAAACTCACGGATAGTCTTGTAAATGGGCTCTGAATGCATTTTACTCGGGAAAACCTATCAATTTTAGCATGCGTATATAGTGCACTATGACCCATTTTGAGACTTTTTCATCGCCAAGATCCTTATTATTGTGTTCCAGGGCTTTGGTTTGGTTATTCAAGAAGCCTCAATGATATAAGAACGATAATGGTTGACCTTGCATTTTCGTCAAAATTTCAACCATGGCCATATGGATGGATGGGAAAGTTGGACATTCCTTCAAATGGCCATAACTTCGTAACCATGTGTCCTAGCGAGACGATTAAGACAGTTTTGGAAAGGTATTGAAGCGGTCTTCTAAAGCCGCACATGGGTTCTACGATTAAACTCACGGATAGTCTTGTAAATGGGCTCTGAATGCATTTTACTCGGGAAAACCTATCAATTTTAGCATGCGTATATAGTGCACTATGACCCATTTTGAGACTTTTTCATCGCCAAGATCCTTATTATTGTGTTCCAGGGCTTTGGTTTGGTTATTCAAGAAGCCTCAATGATATAAGAACGATAATGGTTGACCTTGCATTTTCGTCAAAATTTCAACCATGGCCATATGGATGGATGGGAAAGTTGGACATTCCTTCAAATGGCCATAACTTCGTAACCATGTGTCCTAGCGAGACGATTAAGACAGTTTTGGAAAGGTATTGAAGCGGTCTTCTAAAGCCGCACATGGGTTCTACGATTAAACTCACGGATAGTCTTGTAAATGGGCTCTGAATGCATTTTACTCGGGAAAACCTATCAATTTTAGCATGCGTATATAGTGCACTATGACCCATTTTGAGACTTTTTCATCGCCAAGATCCTTATTATTGTGTTCCAGGGCTTTGGTTTGGTTATTCAAGAAGCCTCAATGATATAAGAACGATAATGGTTGACCTTGCATTTTCGTCAAAATTTCAACCATGGCCATATGGATGGATGGGAAAGTTGGACATTCCTTCAAATGGCCATAACTTCGTAACCATGTGTCCTAGCGAGACGATTAAGACAGTTTTGGAAAGGTATTGAAGCGGTCTTCTAAAGCCGCACATGGGTTCTACGATTAAACTCACGGATAGTCTTGTAAATGGGCTCTGAATGCATTTTACTCGGGAAAACCTATCAATTTTAGCATGCGTATATAGTGCACTATGACCCATTTTGAGACTTTTTCATCGCCAAGATCCTTATTATTGTGTTCCAGGGCTTTGGTTTGGTTATTCAAGAAGCCTCAATGATATAAGAACGATAATGGTTGACCTTGCATTTTCGTCAAAATTTCAACCATGGCCATATGGATGGATGGGAAAGTTGGACATTCCTTCAAATGGCCATAACTTCGTAACCATGTGTCCTAGCGAGACGATTAAGACAGTTTTGGAAAGGTATTGAAGCGGTCTTCTAAAGCCGCACATGGGTTCTACGATTAAACTCACGGATAGTCTTGTAAATGGGCTCTGAATGCATTTTACTCGGGAAAACCTATCAATTTTAGCATGCGTATATAGTGCACTATGACCCATTTTGAGACTTTTTCATCGCCAAGATCCTTATTATTGTGTTCCAGGGCTTTGGTTTGGTTATTCAAGAAGCCTCAATGATATAAGAACGATAATGGTTGACCTTGCATTTTCGTCAAAATTTCAACCATGGCCATATGGATGGATGGGAAAGTTGGACATTCCTTCAAATGGCCATAACTTCGTAACCATGTGTCCTAGCGAGACGATTAAGACAGTTTTGGAAAGGTATTGAAGCGGTCTTCTAAAGCCGCACATGGGTTCTACGATTAAACTCACGGATAGTCTTGTAAATGGGCTCTGAATGCATTTTACTCGGGAAAACCTATCAATTTTAGCATGCGTATATAGTGCACTATGACCCATTTTGAGACTTTTTCATCGCCAAGATCCTTATTATTGTGTTCCAGGGCTTTGGTTTGGTTATTCAAGAAGCCTCAATGATATAAGAACGATAATGGTTGACCTTGCATTTTCGTCAAAATTTCAACCATGGCCATATGGATGGATGGGAAAGTTGGACATTCCTTCAAATGGCCATAACTTCGTAACCATGTGTCCTAGCGAGACGATTAAGACAGTTTTGGAAAGGTATTGAAGCGGTCTTCTAAAGCCGCACATGGGTTCTACGATTAAACTCACGGATAGTCTTGTAAATGGGCTCTGAATGCATTTTACTCGGGAAAACCTATCAATTTTAGCATGCGTATATAGTGCACTATGACCCATTTTGAGACTTTTTCATCGCCAAGATCCTTATTATTGTGTTCCAGGGCTTTGGTTTGGTTATTCAAGAAGCCTCAATGATATAAGAACGATAATGGTTGACCTTGCATTTTCGTCAAAATTTCAACCATGGCCATATGGATGGATGGGAAAGTTGGACATTCCTTCAAATGGCCATAACTTCGTAACCATGTGTCCTAGCGAGACGATTAAGACAGTTTTGGAAAGGTATTGAAGCGGTCTTCTAAAGCCGCACATGGGTTCTACGATTAAACTCACGGATAGTCTTGTAAATGGGCTCTGAATGCATTTTACTCGGGAAAACCTATCAATTTTAGCATGCGTATATAGTGCACTATGACCCATTTTGAGACTTTTTCATCGCCAAGATCCTTATTATTGTGTTCCAGGGCTTTGGTTTGGTTATTCAAGAAGCCTCAATGATATAAGAACGATAATGGTTGACCTTGCATTTTCGTCAAAATTTCAACCATGGCCATATGGATGGATGGGAAAGTTGGACATTCCTTCAAATGGCCATAACTTCGTAACCATGTGTCCTAGCGAGACGATTAAGACAGTTTTGGAAAGGTATTGAAGCGGTCTTCTAAAGCCGCACATGGGTTCTACGATTAAACTCACGGATAGTCTTGTAAATGGGCTCTGAATGCATTTTACTCGGGAAAACCTATCAATTTTAGCATGCGTATATAGTGCACTATGACCCATTTTGAGACTTTTTCATCGCCAAGATCCTTATTATTGTGTTCCAGGGCTTTGGTTTGGTTATTCAAGAAGCCTCAATGATATAAGAACGATAATGGTTGACCTTGCATTTTCGTCAAAATTTCAACCATGGCCATATGGATGGATGGGAAAGTTGGACATTCCTTCAAATGGCCATAACTTCGTAACCATGTGTCCTAGCGAGACGATTAAGACAGTTTTGGAAAGGTATTGAAGCGGTCTTCTAAAGCCGCACATGGGTTCTACGATTAAACTCACGGATAGTCTTGTAAATGGGCTCTGAATGCATTTTACTCGGGAAAACCTATCAATTTTAGCATGCGTATATAGTGCACTATGACCCATTTTGAGACTTTTTCATCGCCAAGATCCTTATTATTGTGTTCCAGGGCTTTGGTTTGGTTATTCAAGAAGCCTCAATGATATAAGAACGATAATGGTTGACCTTGCATTTTCGTCAAAATTTCAACCATGGCCATATGGATGGATGGGAAAGTTGGACATTCCTTCAAATGGCCATAACTTCGTAACCATGTGTCCTAGCGAGACGATTAAGACAGTTTTGGAAAGGTATTGAAGCGGTCTTCTAAAGCCGCACATGGGTTCTACGATTAAACTCACGGATAGTCTTGTAAATGGGCTCTGAATGCATTTTACTCGGGAAAACCTATCAATTTTAGCATGCGTATATAGTGCACTATGACCCATTTTGAGACTTTTTCATCGCCAAGATCCTTATTATTGTGTTCCAGGGCTTTGGTTTGGTTATTCAAGAAGCCTCAATGATATAAGAACGATAATGGTTGACCTTGCATTTTCGTCAAAATTTCAACCATGGCCATATGGATGGATGGGAAAGTTGGACATTCCTTCAAATGGCCATAACTTCGTAACCATGTGTCCTAGCGAGACGATTAAGACAGTTTTGGAAAGGTATTGAAGCGGTCTTCTAAAGCCGCACATGGGTTCTACGATTAAACTCACGGATAGTCTTGTAAATGGGCTCTGAATGCATTTTACTCGGGAAAACCTATCAATTTTAGCATGCGTATATAGTGCACTATGACCCATTTTGAGACTTTTTCATCGCCAAGATCCTTATTATTGTGTTCCAGGGCTTTGGTTTGGTTATTCAAGAAGCCTCAATGATATAAGAACGATAATGGTTGACCTTGCATTTTCGTCAAAATTTCAACCATGGCCATATGGATGGATGGGAAAGTTGGACATTCCTTCAAATGGCCATAACTTCGTAACCATGTGTCCTAGCGAGACGATTAAGACAGTTTTGGAAAGGTATTGAAGCGGTCTTCTAAAGCCGCACATGGGTTCTACGATTAAACTCACGGATAGTCTTGTAAATGGGCTCTGAATGCATTTTACTCGGGAAAACCTATCAATTTTAGCATGCGTATATAGTGCACTATGACCCATTTTGAGACTTTTTCATCGCCAAGATCCTTATTATTGTGTTCCAGGGCTTTGGTTTGGTTATTCAAGAAGCCTCAATGATATAAGAACGATAATGGTTGACCTTGCATTTTCGTCAAAATTTCAACCATGGCCATATGGATGGATGGGAAAGTTGGACATTCCTTCAAATGGCCATAACTTCGTAACCATGTGTCCTAGCGAGACGATTAAGACAGTTTTGGAAAGGTATTGAAGCGGTCTTCTAAAGCCGCACATGGGTTCTACGATTAAACTCACGGATAGTCTTGTAAATGGGCTCTGAATGCATTTTACTCGGGAAAACCTATCAATTTTAGCATGCGTATATAGTGCACTATGACCCATTTTGAGACTTTTTCATCGCCAAGATCCTTATTATTGTGTTCCAGGGCTTTGGTTTGGTTATTCAAGAAGCCTCAATGATATAAGAACGATAATGGTTGACCTTGCATTTTCGTCAAAATTTCAACCATGGCCATATGGATGGATGGGAAAGTTGGACATTCCTTCAAATGGCCATAACTTCGTAACCATGTGTCCTAGCGAGACGATTAAGACAGTTTTGGAAAGGTATTGAAGCGGTCTTCTAAAGCCGCACATGGGTTCTACGATTAAACTCACGGATAGTCTTGTAAATGGGCTCTGAATGCATTTTACTCGGGAAAACCTATCAATTTTAGCATGCGTATATAGTGCACTATGACCCATTTTGAGACTTTTTCATCGCCAAGATCCTTATTATTGTGTTCCAGGGCTTTGGTTTGGTTATTCAAGAAGCCTCAATGATATAAGAACGATAATGGTTGACCTTGCATTTTCGTCAAAATTTCAACCATGGCCATATGGATGGATGGGAAAGTTGGACATTCCTTCAAATGGCCATAACTTCGTAACCATGTGTCCTAGCGAGACGATTAAGACAGTTTTGGAAAGGTATTGAAGCGGTCTTCTAAAGCCGCACATGGGTTCTACGATTAAACTCACGGATAGTCTTGTAAATGGGCTCTGAATGCATTTTACTCGGGAAAACCTATCAATTTTAGCATGCGTATATAGTGCACTATGACCCATTTTGAGACTTTTTCATCGCCAAGATCCTTATTATTGTGTTCCAGGGCTTTGGTTTGGTTATTCAAGAAGCCTCAATGATATAAGAACGATAATGGTTGACCTTGCATTTTCGTCAAAATTTCAACCATGGCCATATGGATGGATGGGAAAGTTGGACATTCCTTCAAATGGCCATAACTTCGTAACCATGTGTCCTAGCGAGACGATTAAGACAGTTTTGGAAAGGTATTGAAGCGGTCTTCTAAAGCCGCACATGGGTTCTACGATTAAACTCACGGATAGTCTTGTAAATGGGCTCTGAATGCATTTTACTCGGGAAAACCTATCAATTTTAGCATGCGTATATAGTGCACTATGACCCATTTTGAGACTTTTTCATCGCCAAGATCCTTATTATTGTGTTCCAGGGCTTTGGTTTGGTTATTCAAGAAGCCTCAATGATATAAGAACGATAATGGTTGACCTTGCATTTTCGTCAAAATTTCAACCATGGCCATATGGATGGATGGGAAAGTTGGACATTCCTTCAAATGGCCATAACTTCGTAACCATGTGTCCTAGCGAGACGATTAAGACAGTTTTGGAAAGGTATTGAAGCGGTCTTCTAAAGCCGCACATGGGTTCTACGATTAAACTCACGGATAGTCTTGTAAATGGGCTCTGAATGCATTTTACTCGGGAAAACCTATCAATTTTAGCATGCGTATATAGTGCACTATGACCCATTTTGAGACTTTTTCATCGCCAAGATCCTTATTATTGTGTTCCAGGGCTTTGGTTTGGTTATTCAAGAAGCCTCAATGATATAAGAACGATAATGGTTGACCTTGCATTTTCGTCAAAATTTCAACCATGGCCATATGGATGGATGGGAAAGTTGGACATTCCTTCAAATGGCCATAACTTCGTAACCATGTGTCCTAGCGAGACGATTAAGACAGTTTTGGAAAGGTATTGAAGCGGTCTTCTAAAGCCGCACATGGGTTCTACGATTAAACTCACGGATAGTCTTGTAAATGGGCTCTGAATGCATTTTACTCGGGAAAACCTATCAATTTTAGCATGCGTATATAGTGCACTATGACCCATTTTGAGACTTTTTCATCGCCAAGATCCTTATTATTGTGTTCCAGGGCTTTGGTTTGGTTATTCAAGAAGCCTCAATGATATAAGAACGATAATGGTTGACCTTGCATTTTCGTCAAAATTTCAACCATGGCCATATGGATGGATGGGAAAGTTGGACATTCCTTCAAATGGCCATAACTTCGTAACCATGTGTCCTAGCGAGACGATTAAGACAGTTTTGGAAAGGTATTGAAGCGGTCTTCTAAAGCCGCACATGGGTTCTACGATTAAACTCACGGATAGTCTTGTAAATGGGCTCTGAATGCATTTTACTCGGGAAAACCTATCAATTTTAGCATGCGTATATAGTGCACTATGACCCATTTTGAGACTTTTTCATCGCCAAGATCCTTATTATTGTGTTCCAGGGCTTTGGTTTGGTTATTCAAGAAGCCTCAATGATATAAGAACGATAATGGTTGACCTTGCATTTTCGTCAAAATTTCAACCATGGCCATATGGATGGATGGGAAAGTTGGACATTCCTTCAAATGGCCATAACTTCGTAACCATGTGTCCTAGCGAGACGATTAAGACAGTTTTGGAAAGGTATTGAAGCGGTCTTCTAAAGCCGCACATGGGTTCTACGATTAAACTCACGGATAGTCTTGTAAATGGGCTCTGAATGCATTTTACTCGGGAAAACCTATCAATTTTAGCATGCGTATATAGTGCACTATGACCCATTTTGAGACTTTTTCATCGCCAAGATCCTTATTATTGTGTTCCAGGGCTTTGGTTTGGTTATTCAAGAAGCCTCAATGATATAAGAACGATAATGGTTGACCTTGCATTTTCGTCAAAATTTCAACCATGGCCATATGGATGGATGGGAAAGTTGGACATTCCTTCAAATGGCCATAACTTCGTAACCATGTGTCCTAGCGAGACGATTAAGACAGTTTTGGAAAGGTATTGAAGCGGTCTTCTAAAGCCGCACATGGGTTCTACGATTAAACTCACGGATAGTCTTGTAAATGGGCTCTGAATGCATTTTACTCGGGAAAACCTATCAATTTTAGCATGCGTATATAGTGCACTATGACCCATTTTGAGACTTTTTCATCGCCAAGATCCTTATTATTGTGTTCCAGGGCTTTGGTTTGGTTATTCAAGAAGCCTCAATGATATAAGAACGATAATGGTTGACCTTGCATTTTCGTCAAAATTTCAACCATGGCCATATGGATGGATGGGAAAGTTGGACATTCCTTCAAATGGCCATAACTTCGTAACCATGTGTCCTAGCGAGACGATTAAGACAGTTTTGGAAAGGTATTGAAGCGGTCTTCTAAAGCCGCACATGGGTTCTACGATTAAACTCACGGATAGTCTTGTAAATGGGCTCTGAATGCATTTTACTCGGGAAAACCTATCAATTTTAGCATGCGTATATAGTGCACTATGACCCATTTTGAGACTTTTTCATCGCCAAGATCCTTATTATTGTGTTCCAGGGCTTTGGTTTGGTTATTCAAGAAGCCTCAATGATATAAGAACGATAATGGTTGACCTTGCATTTTCGTCAAAATTTCAACCATGGCCATATGGATGGATGGGAAAGTTGGACATTCCTTCAAATGGCCATAACTTCGTAACCATGTGTCCTAGCGAGACGATTAAGACAGTTTTGGAAAGGTATTGAAGCGGTCTTCTAAAGCCGCACATGGGTTCTACGATTAAACTCACGGATAGTCTTGTAAATGGGCTCTGAATGCATTTTACTCGGGAAAACCTATCAATTTTAGCATGCGTATATAGTGCACTATGACCCATTTTGAGACTTTTTCATCGCCAAGATCCTTATTATTGTGTTCCAGGGCTTTGGTTTGGTTATTCAAGAAGCCTCAATGATATAAGAACGATAATGGTTGACCTTGCATTTTCGTCAAAATTTCAACCATGGCCATATGGATGGATGGGAAAGTTGGACATTCCTTCAAATGGCCATAACTTCGTAACCATGTGTCCTAGCGAGACGATTAAGACAGTTTTGGAAAGGTATTGAAGCGGTCTTCTAAAGCCGCACATGGGTTCTACGATTAAACTCACGGATAGTCTTGTAAATGGGCTCTGAATGCATTTTACTCGGGAAAACCTATCAATTTTAGCATGCGTATATAGTGCACTATGACCCATTTTGAGACTTTTTCATCGCCAAGATCCTTATTATTGTGTTCCAGGGCTTTGGTTTGGTTATTCAAGAAGCCTCAATGATATAAGAACGATAATGGTTGACCTTGCATTTTCGTCAAAATTTCAACCATGGCCATATGGATGGATGGGAAAGTTGGACATTCCTTCAAATGGCCATAACTTCGTAACCATGTGTCCTAGCGAGACGATTAAGACAGTTTTGGAAAGGTATTGAAGCGGTCTTCTAAAGCCGCACATGGGTTCTACGATTAAACTCACGGATAGTCTTGTAAATGGGCTCTGAATGCATTTTACTCGGGAAAACCTATCAATTTTAGCATGCGTATATAGTGCACTATGACCCATTTTGAGACTTTTTCATCGCCAAGATCCTTATTATTGTGTTCCAGGGCTTTGGTTTGGTTATTCAAGAAGCCTCAATGATATAAGAACGATAATGGTTGACCTTGCATTTTCGTCAAAATTTCAACCATGGCCATATGGATGGATGGGAAAGTTGGACATTCCTTCAAATGGCCATAACTTCGTAACCATGTGTCCTAGCGAGACGATTAAGACAGTTTTGGAAAGGTATTGAAGCGGTCTTCTAAAGCCGCACATGGGTTCTACGATTAAACTCACGGATAGTCTTGTAAATGGGCTCTGAATGCATTTTACTCGGGAAAACCTATCAATTTTAGCATGCGTATATAGTGCACTATGACCCATTTTGAGACTTTTTCATCGCCAAGATCCTTATTATTGTGTTCCAGGGCTTTGGTTTGGTTATTCAAGAAGCCTCAATGATATAAGAACGATAATGGTTGACCTTGCATTTTCGTCAAAATTTCAACCATGGCCATATGGATGGATGGGAAAGTTGGACATTCCTTCAAATGGCCATAACTTCGTAACCATGTGTCCTAGCGAGACGATTAAGACAGTTTTGGAAAGGTATTGAAGCGGTCTTCTAAAGCCGCACATGGGTTCTACGATTAAACTCACGGATAGTCTTGTAAATGGGCTCTGAATGCATTTTACTCGGGAAAACCTATCAATTTTAGCATGCGTATATAGTGCACTATGACCCATTTTGAGACTTTTTCATCGCCAAGATCCTTATTATTGTGTTCCAGGGCTTTGGTTTGGTTATTCAAGAAGCCTCAATGATATAAGAACGATAATGGTTGACCTTGCATTTTCGTCAAAATTTCAACCATGGCCATATGGATGGATGGGAAAGTTGGACATTCCTTCAAATGGCCATAACTTCGTAACCATGTGTCCTAGCGAGACGATTAAGACAGTTTTGGAAAGGTATTGAAGCGGTCTTCTAAAGCCGCACATGGGTTCTACGATTAAACTCACGGATAGTCTTGTAAATGGGCTCTGAATGCATTTTACTCGGGAAAACCTATCAATTTTAGCATGCGTATATAGTGCACTATGACCCATTTTGAGACTTTTTCATCGCCAAGATCCTTATTATTGTGTTCCAGGGCTTTGGTTTGGTTATTCAAGAAGCCTCAATGATATAAGAACGATAATGGTTGACCTTGCATTTTCGTCAAAATTTCAACCATGGCCATATGGATGGATGGGAAAGTTGGACATTCCTTCAAATGGCCATAACTTCGTAACCATGTGTCCTAGCGAGACGATTAAGACAGTTTTGGAAAGGTATTGAAGCGGTCTTCTAAAGCCGCACATGGGTTCTACGATTAAACTCACGGATAGTCTTGTAAATGGGCTCTGAATGCATTTTACTCGGGAAAACCTATCAATTTTAGCATGCGTATATAGTGCACTATGACCCATTTTGAGACTTTTTCATCGCCAAGATCCTTATTATTGTGTTCCAGGGCTTTGGTTTGGTTATTCAAGAAGCCTCAATGATATAAGAACGATAATGGTTGACCTTGCATTTTCGTCAAAATTTCAACCATGGCCATATGGATGGATGGGAAAGTTGGACATTCCTTCAAATGGCCATAACTTCGTAACCATGTGTCCTAGCGAGACGATTAAGACAGTTTTGGAAAGGTATTGAAGCGGTCTTCTAAAGCCGCACATGGGTTCTACGATTAAACTCACGGATAGTCTTGTAAATGGGCTCTGAATGCATTTTACTCGGGAAAACCTATCAATTTTAGCATGCGTATATAGTGCACTATGACCCATTTTGAGACTTTTTCATCGCCAAGATCCTTATTATTGTGTTCCAGGGCTTTGGTTTGGTTATTCAAGAAGCCTCAATGATATAAGAACGATAATGGTTGACCTTGCATTTTCGTCAAAATTTCAACCATGGCCATATGGATGGATGGGAAAGTTGGACATTCCTTCAAATGGCCATAACTTCGTAACCATGTGTCCTAGCGAGACGATTAAGACAGTTTTGGAAAGGTATTGAAGCGGTCTTCTAAAGCCGCACATGGGTTCTACGATTAAACTCACGGATAGTCTTGTAAATGGGCTCTGAATGCATTTTACTCGGGAAAACCTATCAATTTTAGCATGCGTATATAGTGCACTATGACCCATTTTGAGACTTTTTCATCGCCAAGATCCTTATTATTGTGTTCCAGGGCTTTGGTTTGGTTATTCAAGAAGCCTCAATGATATAAGAACGATAATGGTTGACCTTGCATTTTCGTCAAAATTTCAACCATGGCCATATGGATGGATGGGAAAGTTGGACATTCCTTCAAATGGCCATAACTTCGTAACCATGTGTCCTAGCGAGACGATTAAGACAGTTTTGGAAAGGTATTGAAGCGGTCTTCTAAAGCCGCACATGGGTTCTACGATTAAACTCACGGATAGTCTTGTAAATGGGCTCTGAATGCATTTTACTCGGGAAAACCTATCAATTTTAGCATGCGTATATAGTGCACTATGACCCATTTTGAGACTTTTTCATCGCCAAGATCCTTATTATTGTGTTCCAGGGCTTTGGTTTGGTTATTCAAGAAGCCTCAATGATATAAGAACGATAATGGTTGACCTTGCATTTTCGTCAAAATTTCAACCATGGCCATATGGATGGATGGGAAAGTTGGACATTCCTTCAAATGGCCATAACTTCGTAACCATGTGTCCTAGCGAGACGATTAAGACAGTTTTGGAAAGGTATTGAAGCGGTCTTCTAAAGCCGCACATGGGTTCTACGATTAAACTCACGGATAGTCTTGTAAATGGGCTCTGAATGCATTTTACTCGGGAAAACCTATCAATTTTAGCATGCGTATATAGTGCACTATGACCCATTTTGAGACTTTTTCATCGCCAAGATCCTTATTATTGTGTTCCAGGGCTTTGGTTTGGTTATTCAAGAAGCCTCAATGATATAAGAACGATAATGGTTGACCTTGCATTTTCGTCAAAATTTCAACCATGGCCATATGGATGGATGGGAAAGTTGGACATTCCTTCAAATGGCCATAACTTCGTAACCATGTGTCCTAGCGAGACGATTAAGACAGTTTTGGAAAGGTATTGAAGCGGTCTTCTAAAGCCGCACATGGGTTCTACGATTAAACTCACGGATAGTCTTGTAAATGGGCTCTGAATGCATTTTACTCGGGAAAACCTATCAATTTTAGCATGCGTATATAGTGCACTATGACCCATTTTGAGACTTTTTCATCGCCAAGATCCTTATTATTGTGTTCCAGGGCTTTGGTTTGGTTATTCAAGAAGCCTCAATGATATAAGAACGATAATGGTTGACCTTGCATTTTCGTCAAAATTTCAACCATGGCCATATGGATGGATGGGAAAGTTGGACATTCCTTCAAATGGCCATAACTTCGTAACCATGTGTCCTAGCGAGACGATTAAGACAGTTTTGGAAAGGTATTGAAGCGGTCTTCTAAAGCCGCACATGGGTTCTACGATTAAACTCACGGATAGTCTTGTAAATGGGCTCTGAATGCATTTTACTCGGGAAAACCTATCAATTTTAGCATGCGTATATAGTGCACTATGACCATTTTGAGACTTTTTCATCGCCAAGATCCTTATTATTGTGTTCCAGGGCTTTGGTTTGGTTATTCAAGAAGCCTCAATGATATAAGAACGATAATGGTTGACCTTGCATTTTCGTCAAAATTTCAACCATGGCCATATGGATGGATGGGAAAGTTGGACATTCCTTCAAATGGCCATAACTTCGTAACCATGTGTCCTAGCGAGACGATTAAGACAGTTTTGGAAAGGTATTGAAGCGGTCTTCTAAAGCCGCACATGGGTTCTACGAAAACTCACGGATAGTCTTGTAAATGGGCTCTGAATGCATTTTACTCGGGAAAACCTATCAATTTTAGCATGCGTATATAGTGCACTATGACCCATTTTGAGACTTTTTCATCGCCAAGATCCTTATTATGTGTTCCAGGGCTTGGTTTGGTTTTCAAGAAGCCTCAATGATATAAGAACGATGGTTGCCTTGCATTCGTCAAATTTCAACCTGGCCATATGGATGGATGGAAAGTTGGAAGACCCTTCAAATGGCCAAAACTTCGTTAACCATGTGTCCTAGGAGACGATTAAGACAGTTTTGGAAAGGTATTGAAGCGTCTTCTAAAGCCGCACATGGGTTTGACGATTAAACTCACGGATAGTCTTATAAATGGCTTCTTGAATGCACCAAACCCTGGAAAACCTATCATCTTTAGCATGCGTATATAGTGCACTATATACCCATTTTGAGACTTTTTCATCGTAAAAGATCAGATTATTTACAAGACTTGGTGAGGTTATTCGTAGAGCCCAATTTATAAGAACGCTTAATACCTTTCCAAACTGCTTTTCGTCTCGCTAGGACACATGGCCATGGATTTGAAGGAATGTCCAACTTTCCCATCCATCCATATGGCCATGGTTGAAATTTTGACGAAAATGCAAGGTCAACCATTATCGTTCTTATATCATTGAGGCTTCTTGAATAACCAAACCAAAGCCCTGGAACACAATAATAAGGATCTTGGCGATGAAAAAGTCTCAAAATGGGTCATAGTGCACTATATACGCATGCTAAAATTGATAGGTTTTCCCGAGTAAAATGCATTCAGAGCCCATTTACAAGACTATCCGTGAGTTTAATCGTAGAACCCATGTGCGGCTTTAGAAGACCGCTTCAATACCTTTCCAAAACTGTCTTAATCGTCTCGCTAGGACACATGGTTACGAAGTTATGGCCATTTGAAGGAATGTCCAACTTTCCCATCCATCCATATGGCCATGGTTGAAATTTTGACGAAAATGCAAGGTCAACCATTATCGTTCTTATATCATTGAGGCTTCTTGAATAACCAAACCAAAGCCCTGGAACACAATAATAAGGATCTTGGCGATGAAAAAGTCTCAAAATGGGTCATAGTGCACTATATACGCATGCTAAAATTGATAGGTTTTCCCGAGTAAAATGCATTCAGAGCCCATTTACAAGACTATCCGTGAGTTTAATCGTAGAACCCATGTGCGGCTTTAGAAGACCGCTTCAATACCTTTCCAAAACTGTCTTAATCGTCTCGCTAGGACACATGGTTACGAAGTTATGGCCATTTGAAGGAATGTCCAACTTTCCCATCCATCCATATGGCCATGGTTGAAATTTTGACGAAAATGCAAGGTCAACCATTATCGTTCTTATATCATTGAGGCTTCTTGAATAACCAAACCAAAGCCCTGGAACACAATAATAAGGATCTTGGCGATGAAAAAGTCTCAAAATGGGTCATAGTGCACTATATACGCATGCTAAAATTGATAGGTTTTCCCGAGTAAAATGCATTCAGAGCCCATTTACAAGACTATCCGTGAGTTTAATCGTAGAACCCATGTGCGGCTTTAGAAGACCGCTTCAATACCTTTCCAAAACTGTCTTAATCGTCTCGCTAGGACACATGGTTACGAAGTTATGGCCATTTGAAGGAATGTCCAACTTTCCCATCCATCCATATGGCCATGGTTGAAATTTTGACGAAAATGCAAGGTCAACCATTATCGTTCTTATATCATTGAGGCTTCTTGAATAACCAAACCAAAGCCCTGGAACACAATAATAAGGATCTTGGCGATGAAAAAGTCTCAAAATGGGTCATAGTGCACTATATACGCATGCTAAAATTGATAGGTTTTCCCGAGTAAAATGCATTCAGAGCCCATTTACAAGACTATCCGTGAGTTTAATCGTAGAACCCATGTGCGGCTTTAGAAGACCGCTTCAATACCTTTCCAAAACTGTCTTAATCGTCTCGCTAGGACACATGGTTACGAAGTTATGGCCATTTGAAGGAATGTCCAACTTTCCCATCCATCCATATGGCCATGGTTGAAATTTTGACGAAAATGCAAGGTCAACCATTATCGTTCTTATATCATTGAGGCTTCTTGAATAACCAAACCAAAGCCCTGGAACACAATAATAAGGATCTTGGCGATGAAAAAGTCTCAAAATGGGTCATAGTGCACTATATACGCATGCTAAAATTGATAGGTTTTCCCGAGTAAAATGCATTCAGAGCCCATTTACAAGACTATCCGTGAGTTTAATCGTAGAACCCATGTGCGGCTTTAGAAGACCGCTTCAATACCTTTCCAAAACTGTCTTAATCGTCTCGCTAGGACACATGGTTACGAAGTTATGGCCATTTGAAGGAATGTCCAACTTTCCCATCCATCCATATGGCCATGGTTGAAATTTTGACGAAAATGCAAGGTCAACCATTATCGTTCTTATATCATTGAGGCTTCTTGAATAACCAAACCAAAGCCCTGGAACACAATAATAAGGATCTTGGCGATGAAAAAGTCTCAAAATGGGTCATAGTGCACTATATACGCATGCTAAAATTGATAGGTTTTCCCGAGTAAAATGCATTCAGAGCCCATTTACAAGACTATCCGTGAGTTTAATCGTAGAACCCATGTGCGGCTTTAGAAGACCGCTTCAATACCTTTCCAAAACTGTCTTAATCGTCTCGCTAGGACACATGGTTACGAAGTTATGGCCATTTGAAGGAATGTCCAACTTTCCCATCCATCCATATGGCCATGGTTGAAATTTTGACGAAAATGCAAGGTCAACCATTATCGTTCTTATATCATTGAGGCTTCTTGAATAACCAAACCAAAGCCCTGGAACACAATAATAAGGATCTTGGCGATGAAAAAGTCTCAAAATGGGTCATAGTGCACTATATACGCATGCTAAAATTGATAGGTTTTCCCGAGTAAAATGCATTCAGAGCCCATTTACAAGACTATCCGTGAGTTTAATCGTAGAACCCATGTGCGGCTTTAGAAGACCGCTTCAATACCTTTCCAAAACTGTCTTAATCGTCTCGCTAGGACACATGGTTACGAAGTTATGGCCATTTGAAGGAATGTCCAACTTTCCCATCCATCCATATGGCCATGGTTGAAATTTTGACGAAAATGCAAGGTCAACCATTATCGTTCTTATATCATTGAGGCTTCTTGAATAACCAAACCAAAGCCCTGGAACACAATAATAAGGATCTTGGCGATGAAAAAGTCTCAAAATGGGTCATAGTGCACTATATACGCATGCTAAAATTGATAGGTTTTCCCGAGTAAAATGCATTCAGAGCCCATTTACAAGACTATCCGTGAGTTTAATCGTAGAACCCATGTGCGGCTTTAGAAGACCGCTTCAATACCTTTCCAAAACTGTCTTAATCGTCTCGCTAGGACACATGGTTACGAAGTTATGGCCATTTGAAGGAATGTCCAACTTTCCCATCCATCCATATGGCCATGGTTGAAATTTTGACGAAAATGCAAGGTCAACCATTATCGTTCTTATATCATTGAGGCTTCTTGAATAACCAAACCAAAGCCCTGGAACACAATAATAAGGATCTTGGCGATGAAAAAGTCTCAAAATGGGTCATAGTGCACTATATACGCATGCTAAAATTGATAGGTTTTCCCGAGTAAAATGCATTCAGAGCCCATTTACAAGACTATCCGTGAGTTTAATCGTAGAACCCATGTGCGGCTTTAGAAGACCGCTTCAATACCTTTCCAAAACTGTCTTAATCGTCTCGCTAGGACACATGGTTACGAAGTTATGGCCATTTGAAGGAATGTCCAACTTTCCCATCCATCCATATGGCCATGGTTGAAATTTTGACGAAAATGCAAGGTCAACCATTATCGTTCTTATATCATTGAGGCTTCTTGAATAACCAAACCAAAGCCCTGGAACACAATAATAAGGATCTTGGCGATGAAAAAGTCTCAAAATGGGTCATAGTGCACTATATACGCATGCTAAAATTGATAGGTTTTCCCGAGTAAAATGCATTCAGAGCCCATTTACAAGACTATCCGTGAGTTTAATCGTAGAACCCATGTGCGGCTTTAGAAGACCGCTTCAATACCTTTCCAAAACTGTCTTAATCGTCTCGCTAGGACACATGGTTACGAAGTTATGGCCATTTGAAGGAATGTCCAACTTTCCCATCCATCCATATGGCCATGGTTGAAATTTTGACGAAAATGCAAGGTCAACCATTATCGTTCTTATATCATTGAGGCTTCTTGAATAACCAAACCAAAGCCCTGGAACACAATAATAAGGATCTTGGCGATGAAAAAGTCTCAAAATGGGTCATAGTGCACTATATACGCATGCTAAAATTGATAGGTTTTCCCGAGTAAAATGCATTCAGAGCCCATTTACAAGACTATCCGTGAGTTTAATCGTAGAACCCATGTGCGGCTTTAGAAGACCGCTTCAATACCTTTCCAAAACTGTCTTAATCGTCTCGCTAGGACACATGGTTACGAAGTTATGGCCATTTGAAGGAATGTCCAACTTTCCCATCCATCCATATGGCCATGGTTGAAATTTTGACGAAAATGCAAGGTCAACCATTATCGTTCTTATATCATTGAGGCTTCTTGAATAACCAAACCAAAGCCCTGGAACACAATAATAAGGATCTTGGCGATGAAAAAGTCTCAAAATGGGTCATAGTGCACTATATACGCATGCTAAAATTGATAGGTTTTCCCGAGTAAAATGCATTCAGAGCCCATTTACAAGACTATCCGTGAGTTTAATCGTAGAACCCATGTGCGGCTTTAGAAGACCGCTTCAATACCTTTCCAAAACTGTCTTAATCGTCTCGCTAGGACACATGGTTACGAAGTTATGGCCATTTGAAGGAATGTCCAACTTTCCCATCCATCCATATGGCCATGGTTGAAATTTTGACGAAAATGCAAGGTCAACCATTATCGTTCTTATATCATTGAGGCTTCTTGAATAACCAAACCAAAGCCCTGGAACACAATAATAAGGATCTTGGCGATGAAAAAGTCTCAAAATGGGTCATAGTGCACTATATACGCATGCTAAAATTGATAGGTTTTCCCGAGTAAAATGCATTCAGAGCCCATTTACAAGACTATCCGTGAGTTTAATCGTAGAACCCATGTGCGGCTTTAGAAGACCGCTTCAATACCTTTCCAAAACTGTCTTAATCGTCTCGCTAGGACACATGGTTACGAAGTTATGGCCATTTGAAGGAATGTCCAACTTTCCCATCCATCCATATGGCCATGGTTGAAATTTTGACGAAAATGCAAGGTCAACCATTATCGTTCTTATATCATTGAGGCTTCTTGAATAACCAAACCAAAGCCCTGGAACACAATAATAAGGATCTTGGCGATGAAAAAGTCTCAAAATGGGTCATAGTGCACTATATACGCATGCTAAAATTGATAGGTTTTCCCGAGTAAAATGCATTCAGAGCCCATTTACAAGACTATCCGTGAGTTTAATCGTAGAACCCATGTGCGGCTTTAGAAGACCGCTTCAATACCTTTCCAAAACTGTCTTAATCGTCTCGCTAGGACACATGGTTACGAAGTTATGGCCATTTGAAGGAATGTCCAACTTTCCCATCCATCCATATGGCCATGGTTGAAATTTTGACGAAAATGCAAGGTCAACCATTATCGTTCTTATATCATTGAGGCTTCTTGAATAACCAAACCAAAGCCCTGGAACACAATAATAAGGATCTTGGCGATGAAAAAGTCTCAAAATGGGTCATAGTGCACTATATACGCATGCTAAAATTGATAGGTTTTCCCGAGTAAAATGCATTCAGAGCCCATTTACAAGACTATCCGTGAGTTTAATCGTAGAACCCATGTGCGGCTTTAGAAGACCGCTTCAATACCTTTCCAAAACTGTCTTAATCGTCTCGCTAGGACACATGGTTACGAAGTTATGGCCATTTGAAGGAATGTCCAACTTTCCCATCCATCCATATGGCCATGGTTGAAATTTTGACGAAAATGCAAGGTCAACCATTATCGTTCTTATATCATTGAGGCTTCTTGAATAACCAAACCAAAGCCCTGGAACACAATAATAAGGATCTTGGCGATGAAAAAGTCTCAAAATGGGTCATAGTGCACTATATACGCATGCTAAAATTGATAGGTTTTCCCGAGTAAAATGCATTCAGAGCCCATTTACAAGACTATCCGTGAGTTTAATCGTAGAACCCATGTGCGGCTTTAGAAGACCGCTTCAATACCTTTCCAAAACTGTCTTAATCGTCTCGCTAGGACACATGGTTACGAAGTTATGGCCATTTGAAGGAATGTCCAACTTTCCCATCCATCCATATGGCCATGGTTGAAATTTTGACGAAAATGCAAGGTCAACCATTATCGTTCTTATATCATTGAGGCTTCTTGAATAACCAAACCAAAGCCCTGGAACACAATAATAAGGATCTTGGCGATGAAAAAGTCTCAAAATGGGTCATAGTGCACTATATACGCATGCTAAAATTGATAGGTTTTCCCGAGTAAAATGCATTCAGAGCCCATTTACAAGACTATCCGTGAGTTTAATCGTAGAACCCATGTGCGGCTTTAGAAGACCGCTTCAATACCTTTCCAAAACTGTCTTAATCGTCTCGCTAGGACACATGGTTACGAAGTTATGGCCATTTGAAGGAATGTCCAACTTTCCCATCCATCCATATGGCCATGGTTGAAATTTTGACGAAAATGCAAGGTCAACCATTATCGTTCTTATATCATTGAGGCTTCTTGAATAACCAAACCAAAGCCCTGGAACACAATAATAAGGATCTTGGCGATGAAAAAGTCTCAAAATGGGTCATAGTGCACTATATACGCATGCTAAAATTGATAGGTTTTCCCGAGTAAAATGCATTCAGAGCCCATTTACAAGACTATCCGTGAGTTTAATCGTAGAACCCATGTGCGGCTTTAGAAGACCGCTTCAATACCTTTCCAAAACTGTCTTAATCGTCTCGCTAGGACACATGGTTACGAAGTTATGGCCATTTGAAGGAATGTCCAACTTTCCCATCCATCCATATGGCCATGGTTGAAATTTTGACGAAAATGCAAGGTCAACCATTATCGTTCTTATATCATTGAGGCTTCTTGAATAACCAAACCAAAGCCCTGGAACACAATAATAAGGATCTTGGCGATGAAAAAGTCTCAAAATGGGTCATAGTGCACTATATACGCATGCTAAAATTGATAGGTTTTCCCGAGTAAAATGCATTCAGAGCCCATTTACAAGACTATCCGTGAGTTTAATCGTAGAACCCATGTGCGGCTTTAGAAGACCGCTTCAATACCTTTCCAAAACTGTCTTAATCGTCTCGCTAGGACACATGGTTACGAAGTTATGGCCATTTGAAGGAATGTCCAACTTTCCCATCCATCCATATGGCCATGGTTGAAATTTTGACGAAAATGCAAGGTCAACCATTATCGTTCTTATATCATTGAGGCTTCTTGAATAACCAAACCAAAGCCCTGGAACACAATAATAAGGATCTTGGCGATGAAAAAGTCTCAAAATGGGTCATAGTGCACTATATACGCATGCTAAAATTGATAGGTTTTCCCGAGTAAAATGCATTCAGAGCCCATTTACAAGACTATCCGTGAGTTTAATCGTAGAACCCATGTGCGGCTTTAGAAGACCGCTTCAATACCTTTCCAAAACTGTCTTAATCGTCTCGCTAGGACACATGGTTACGAAGTTATGGCCATTTGAAGGAATGTCCAACTTTCCCATCCATCCATATGGCCATGGTTGAAATTTTGACGAAAATGCAAGGTCAACCATTATCGTTCTTATATCATTGAGGCTTCTTGAATAACCAAACCAAAGCCCTGGAACACAATAATAAGGATCTTGGCGATGAAAAAGTCTCAAAATGGGTCATAGTGCACTATATACGCATGCTAAAATTGATAGGTTTTCCCGAGTAAAATGCATTCAGAGCCCATTTACAAGACTATCCGTGAGTTTAATCGTAGAACCCATGTGCGGCTTTAGAAGACCGCTTCAATACCTTTCCAAAACTGTCTTAATCGTCTCGCTAGGACACATGGTTACGAAGTTATGGCCATTTGAAGGAATGTCCAACTTTCCCATCCATCCATATGGCCATGGTTGAAATTTTGACGAAAATGCAAGGTCAACCATTATCGTTCTTATATCATTGAGGCTTCTTGAATAACCAAACCAAAGCCCTGGAACACAATAATAAGGATCTTGGCGATGAAAAAGTCTCAAAATGGGTCATAGTGCACTATATACGCATGCTAAAATTGATAGGTTTTCCCGAGTAAAATGCATTCAGAGCCCATTTACAAGACTATCCGTGAGTTTAATCGTAGAACCCATGTGCGGCTTTAGAAGACCGCTTCAATACCTTTCCAAAACTGTCTTAATCGTCTCGCTAGGACACATGGTTACGAAGTTATGGCCATTTGAAGGAATGTCCAACTTTCCCATCCATCCATATGGCCATGGTTGAAATTTTGACGAAAATGCAAGGTCAACCATTATCGTTCTTATATCATTGAGGCTTCTTGAATAACCAAACCAAAGCCCTGGAACACAATAATAAGGATCTTGGCGATGAAAAAGTCTCAAAATGGGTCATAGTGCACTATATACGCATGCTAAAATTGATAGGTTTTCCCGAGTAAAATGCATTCAGAGCCCATTTACAAGACTATCCGTGAGTTTAATCGTAGAACCCATGTGCGGCTTTAGAAGACCGCTTCAATACCTTTCCAAAACTGTCTTAATCGTCTCGCTAGGACACATGGTTACGAAGTTATGGCCATTTGAAGGAATGTCCAACTTTCCCATCCATCCATATGGCCATGGTTGAAATTTTGACGAAAATGCAAGGTCAACCATTATCGTTCTTATATCATTGAGGCTTCTTGAATAACCAAACCAAAGCCCTGGAACACAATAATAAGGATCTTGGCGATGAAAAAGTCTCAAAATGGGTCATAGTGCACTATATACGCATGCTAAAATTGATAGGTTTTCCCGAGTAAAATGCATTCAGAGCCCATTTACAAGACTATCCGTGAGTTTAATCGTAGAACCCATGTGCGGCTTTAGAAGACCGCTTCAATACCTTTCCAAAACTGTCTTAATCGTCTCGCTAGGACACATGGTTACGAAGTTATGGCCATTTGAAGGAATGTCCAACTTTCCCATCCATCCATATGGCCATGGTTGAAATTTTGACGAAAATGCAAGGTCAACCATTATCGTTCTTATATCATTGAGGCTTCTTGAATAACCAAACCAAAGCCCTGGAACACAATAATAAGGATCTTGGCGATGAAAAAGTCTCAAAATGGGTCATAGTGCACTATATACGCATGCTAAAATTGATAGGTTTTCCCGAGTAAAATGCATTCAGAGCCCATTTACAAGACTATCCGTGAGTTTAATCGTAGAACCCATGTGCGGCTTTAGAAGACCGCTTCAATACCTTTCCAAAACTGTCTTAATCGTCTCGCTAGGACACATGGTTACGAAGTTATGGCCATTTGAAGGAATGTCCAACTTTCCCATCCATCCATATGGCCATGGTTGAAATTTTGACGAAAATGCAAGGTCAACCATTATCGTTCTTATATCATTGAGGCTTCTTGAATAACCAAACCAAAGCCCTGGAACACAATAATAAGGATCTTGGCGATGAAAAAGTCTCAAAATGGGTCATAGTGCACTATATACGCATGCTAAAATTGATAGGTTTTCCCGAGTAAAATGCATTCAGAGCCCATTTACAAGACTATCCGTGAGTTTAATCGTAGAACCCATGTGCGGCTTTAGAAGACCGCTTCAATACCTTTCCAAAACTGTCTTAATCGTCTCGCTAGGACACATGGTTACGAAGTTATGGCCATTTGAAGGAATGTCCAACTTTCCCATCCATCCATATGGCCATGGTTGAAATTTTGACGAAAATGCAAGGTCAACCATTATCGTTCTTATATCATTGAGGCTTCTTGAATAACCAAACCAAAGCCCTGGAACACAATAATAAGGATCTTGGCGATGAAAAAGTCTCAAAATGGGTCATAGTGCACTATATACGCATGCTAAAATTGATAGGTTTTCCCGAGTAAAATGCATTCAGAGCCCATTTACAAGACTATCCGTGAGTTTAATCGTAGAACCCATGTGCGGCTTTAGAAGACCGCTTCAATACCTTTCCAAAACTGTCTTAATCGTCTCGCTAGGACACATGGTTACGAAGTTATGGCCATTTGAAGGAATGTCCAACTTTCCCATCCATCCATATGGCCATGGTTGAAATTTTGACGAAAATGCAAGGTCAACCATTATCGTTCTTATATCATTGAGGCTTCTTGAATAACCAAACCAAAGCCCTGGAACACAATAATAAGGATCTTGGCGATGAAAAAGTCTCAAAATGGGTCATAGTGCACTATATACGCATGCTAAAATTGATAGGTTTTCCCGAGTAAAATGCATTCAGAGCCCATTTACAAGACTATCCGTGAGTTTAATCGTAGAACCCATGTGCGGCTTTAGAAGACCGCTTCAATACCTTTCCAAAACTGTCTTAATCGTCTCGCTAGGACACATGGTTACGAAGTTATGGCCATTTGAAGGAATGTCCAACTTTCCCATCCATCCATATGGCCATGGTTGAAATTTTGACGAAAATGCAAGGTCAACCATTATCGTTCTTATATCATTGAGGCTTCTTGAATAACCAAACCAAAGCCCTGGAACACAATAATAAGGATCTTGGCGATGAAAAAGTCTCAAAATGGGTCATAGTGCACTATATACGCATGCTAAAATTGATAGGTTTTCCCGAGTAAAATGCATTCAGAGCCCATTTACAAGACTATCCGTGAGTTTAATCGTAGAACCCATGTGCGGCTTTAGAAGACCGCTTCAATACCTTTCCAAAACTGTCTTAATCGTCTCGCTAGGACACATGGTTACGAAGTTATGGCCATTTGAAGGAATGTCCAACTTTCCCATCCATCCATATGGCCATGGTTGAAATTTTGACGAAAATGCAAGGTCAACCATTATCGTTCTTATATCATTGAGGCTTCTTGAATAACCAAACCAAAGCCCTGGAACACAATAATAAGGATCTTGGCGATGAAAAAGTCTCAAAATGGGTCATAGTGCACTATATACGCATGCTAAAATTGATAGGTTTTCCCGAGTAAAATGCATTCAGAGCCCATTTACAAGACTATCCGTGAGTTTAATCGTAGAACCCATGTGCGGCTTTAGAAGACCGCTTCAATACCTTTCCAAAACTGTCTTAATCGTCTCGCTAGGACACATGGTTACGAAGTTATGGCCATTTGAAGGAATGTCCAACTTTCCCATCCATCCATATGGCCATGGTTGAAATTTTGACGAAAATGCAAGGTCAACCATTATCGTTCTTATATCATTGAGGCTTCTTGAATAACCAAACCAAAGCCCTGGAACACAATAATAAGGATCTTGGCGATGAAAAAGTCTCAAAATGGGTCATAGTGCACTATATACGCATGCTAAAATTGATAGGTTTTCCCGAGTAAAATGCATTCAGAGCCCATTTACAAGACTATCCGTGAGTTTAATCGTAGAACCCATGTGCGGCTTTAGAAGACCGCTTCAATACCTTTCCAAAACTGTCTTAATCGTCTCGCTAGGACACATGGTTACGAAGTTATGGCCATTTGAAGGAATGTCCAACTTTCCCATCCATCCATATGGCCATGGTTGAAATTTTGACGAAAATGCAAGGTCAACCATTATCGTTCTTATATCATTGAGGCTTCTTGAATAACCAAACCAAAGCCCTGGAACACAATAATAAGGATCTTGGCGATGAAAAAGTCTCAAAATGGGTCATAGTGCACTATATACGCATGCTAAAATTGATAGGTTTTCCCGAGTAAAATGCATTCAGAGCCCATTTACAAGACTATCCGTGAGTTTAATCGTAGAACCCATGTGCGGCTTTAGAAGACCGCTTCAATACCTTTCCAAAACTGTCTTAATCGTCTCGCTAGGACACATGGTTACGAAGTTATGGCCATTTGAAGGAATGTCCAACTTTCCCATCCATCCATATGGCCATGGTTGAAATTTTGACGAAAATGCAAGGTCAACCATTATCGTTCTTATATCATTGAGGCTTCTTGAATAACCAAACCAAAGCCCTGGAACACAATAATAAGGATCTTGGCGATGAAAAAGTCTCAAAATGGGTCATAGTGCACTATATACGCATGCTAAAATTGATAGGTTTTCCCGAGTAAAATGCATTCAGAGCCCATTTACAAGACTATCCGTGAGTTTAATCGTAGAACCCATGTGCGGCTTTAGAAGACCGCTTCAATACCTTTCCAAAACTGTCTTAATCGTCTCGCTAGGACACATGGTTACGAAGTTATGGCCATTTGAAGGAATGTCCAACTTTCCCATCCATCCATATGGCCATGGTTGAAATTTTGACGAAAATGCAAGGTCAACCATTATCGTTCTTATATCATTGAGGCTTCTTGAATAACCAAACCAAAGCCCTGGAACACAATAATAAGGATCTTGGCGATGAAAAAGTCTCAAAATGGGTCATAGTGCACTATATACGCATGCTAAAATTGATAGGTTTTCCCGAGTAAAATGCATTCAGAGCCCATTTACAAGACTATCCGTGAGTTTAATCGTAGAACCCATGTGCGGCTTTAGAAGACCGCTTCAATACCTTTCCAAAACTGTCTTAATCGTCTCGCTAGGACACATGGTTACGAAGTTATGGCCATTTGAAGGAATGTCCAACTTTCCCATCCATCCATATGGCCATGGTTGAAATTTTGACGAAAATGCAAGGTCAACCATTATCGTTCTTATATCATTGAGGCTTCTTGAATAACCAAACCAAAGCCCTGGAACACAATAATAAGGATCTTGGCGATGAAAAAGTCTCAAAATGGGTCATAGTGCACTATATACGCATGCTAAAATTGATAGGTTTTCCCGAGTAAAATGCATTCAGAGCCCATTTACAAGACTATCCGTGAGTTTAATCGTAGAACCCATGTGCGGCTTTAGAAGACCGCTTCAATACCTTTCCAAAACTGTCTTAATCGTCTCGCTAGGACACATGGTTACGAAGTTATGGCCATTTGAAGGAATGTCCAACTTTCCCATCCATCCATATGGCCATGGTTGAAATTTTGACGAAAATGCAAGGTCAACCATTATCGTTCTTATATCATTGAGGCTTCTTGAATAACCAAACCAAAGCCCTGGAACACAATAATAAGGATCTTGGCGATGAAAAAGTCTCAAAATGGGTCATAGTGCACTATATACGCATGCTAAAATTGATAGGTTTTCCCGAGTAAAATGCATTCAGAGCCCATTTACAAGACTATCCGTGAGTTTAATCGTAGAACCCATGTGCGGCTTTAGAAGACCGCTTCAATACCTTTCCAAAACTGTCTTAATCGTCTCGCTAGGACACATGGTTACGAAGTTATGGCCATTTGAAGGAATGTCCAACTTTCCCATCCATCCATATGGCCATGGTTGAAATTTTGACGAAAATGCAAGGTCAACCATTATCGTTCTTATATCATTGAGGCTTCTTGAATAACCAAACCAAAGCCCTGGAACACAATAATAAGGATCTTGGCGATGAAAAAGTCTCAAAATGGGTCATAGTGCACTATATACGCATGCTAAAATTGATAGGTTTTCCCGAGTAAAATGCATTCAGAGCCCATTTACAAGACTATCCGTGAGTTTAATCGTAGAACCCATGTGCGGCTTTAGAAGACCGCTTCAATACCTTTCCAAAACTGTCTTAATCGTCTCGCTAGGACACATGGTTACGAAGTTATGGCCATTTGAAGGAATGTCCAACTTTCCCATCCATCCATATGGCCATGGTTGAAATTTTGACGAAAATGCAAGGTCAACCATTATCGTTCTTATATCATTGAGGCTTCTTGAATAACCAAACCAAAGCCCTGGAACACAATAATAAGGATCTTGGCGATGAAAAAGTCTCAAAATGGGTCATAGTGCACTATATACGCATGCTAAAATTGATAGGTTTTCCCGAGTAAAATGCATTCAGAGCCCATTTACAAGACTATCCGTGAGTTTAATCGTAGAACCCATGTGCGGCTTTAGAAGACCGCTTCAATACCTTTCCAAAACTGTCTTAATCGTCTCGCTAGGACACATGGTTACGAAGTTATGGCCATTTGAAGGAATGTCCAACTTTCCCATCCATCCATATGGCCATGGTTGAAATTTTGACGAAAATGCAAGGTCAACCATTATCGTTCTTATATCATTGAGGCTTCTTGAATAACCAAACCAAAGCCCTGGAACACAATAATAAGGATCTTGGCGATGAAAAAGTCTCAAAATGGGTCATAGTGCACTATATACGCATGCTAAAATTGATAGGTTTTCCCGAGTAAAATGCATTCAGAGCCCATTTACAAGACTATCCGTGAGTTTAATCGTAGAACCCATGTGCGGCTTTAGAAGACCGCTTCAATACCTTTCCAAAACTGTCTTAATCGTCTCGCTAGGACACATGGTTACGAAGTTATGGCCATTTGAAGGAATGTCCAACTTTCCCATCCATCCATATGGCCATGGTTGAAATTTTGACGAAAATGCAAGGTCAACCATTATCGTTCTTATATCATTGAGGCTTCTTGAATAACCAAACCAAAGCCCTGGAACACAATAATAAGGATCTTGGCGATGAAAAAGTCTCAAAATGGGTCATAGTGCACTATATACGCATGCTAAAATTGATAGGTTTTCCCGAGTAAAATGCATTCAGAGCCCATTTACAAGACTATCCGTGAGTTTAATCGTAGAACCCATGTGCGGCTTTAGAAGACCGCTTCAATACCTTTCCAAAACTGTCTTAATCGTCTCGCTAGGACACATGGTTACGAAGTTATGGCCATTTGAAGGAATGTCCAACTTTCCCATCCATCCATATGGCCATGGTTGAAATTTTGACGAAAATGCAAGGTCAACCATTATCGTTCTTATATCATTGAGGCTTCTTGAATAACCAAACCAAAGCCCTGGAACACAATAATAAGGATCTTGGCGATGAAAAAGTCTCAAAATGGGTCATAGTGCACTATATACGCATGCTAAAATTGATAGGTTTTCCCGAGTAAAATGCATTCAGAGCCCATTTACAAGACTATCCGTGAGTTTAATCGTAGAACCCATGTGCGGCTTTAGAAGACCGCTTCAATACCTTTCCAAAACTGTCTTAATCGTCTCGCTAGGACACATGGTTACGAAGTTATGGCCATTTGAAGGAATGTCCAACTTTCCCATCCATCCATATGGCCATGGTTGAAATTTTGACGAAAATGCAAGGTCAACCATTATCGTTCTTATATCATTGAGGCTTCTTGAATAACCAAACCAAAGCCCTGGAACACAATAATAAGGATCTTGGCGATGAAAAAGTCTCAAAATGGGTCATAGTGCACTATATACGCATGCTAAAATTGATAGGTTTTCCCGAGTAAAATGCATTCAGAGCCCATTTACAAGACTATCCGTGAGTTTAATCGTAGAACCCATGTGCGGCTTTAGAAGACCGCTTCAATACCTTTCCAAAACTGTCTTAATCGTCTCGCTAGGACACATGGTTACGAAGTTATGGCCATTTGAAGGAATGTCCAACTTTCCCATCCATCCATATGGCCATGGTTGAAATTTTGACGAAAATGCAAGGTCAACCATTATCGTTCTTATATCATTGAGGCTTCTTGAATAACCAAACCAAAGCCCTGGAACACAATAATAAGGATCTTGGCGATGAAAAAGTCTCAAAATGGGTCATAGTGCACTATATACGCATGCTAAAATTGATAGGTTTTCCCGAGTAAAATGCATTCAGAGCCCATTTACAAGACTATCCGTGAGTTTAATCGTAGAACCCATGTGCGGCTTTAGAAGACCGCTTCAATACCTTTCCAAAACTGTCTTAATCGTCTCGCTAGGACACATGGTTACGAAGTTATGGCCATTTGAAGGAATGTCCAACTTTCCCATCCATCCATATGGCCATGGTTGAAATTTTGACGAAAATGCAAGGTCAACCATTATCGTTCTTATATCATTGAGGCTTCTTGAATAACCAAACCAAAGCCCTGGAACACAATAATAAGGATCTTGGCGATGAAAAAGTCTCAAAATGGGTCATAGTGCACTATATACGCATGCTAAAATTGATAGGTTTTCCCGAGTAAAATGCATTCAGAGCCCATTTACAAGACTATCCGTGAGTTTAATCGTAGAACCCATGTGCGGCTTTAGAAGACCGCTTCAATACCTTTCCAAAACTGTCTTAATCGTCTCGCTAGGACACATGGTTACGAAGTTATGGCCATTTGAAGGAATGTCCAACTTTCCCATCCATCCATATGGCCATGGTTGAAATTTTGACGAAAATGCAAGGTCAACCATTATCGTTCTTATATCATTGAGGCTTCTTGAATAACCAAACCAAAGCCCTGGAACACAATAATAAGGATCTTGGCGATGAAAAAGTCTCAAAATGGGTCATAGTGCACTATATACGCATGCTAAAATTGATAGGTTTTCCCGAGTAAAATGCATTCAGAGCCCATTTACAAGACTATCCGTGAGTTTAATCGTAGAACCCATGTGCGGCTTTAGAAGACCGCTTCAATACCTTTCCAAAACTGTCTTAATCGTCTCGCTAGGACACATGGTTACGAAGTTATGGCCATTTGAAGGAATGTCCAACTTTCCCATCCATCCATATGGCCATGGTTGAAATTTTGACGAAAATGCAAGGTCAACCATTATCGTTCTTATATCATTGAGGCTTCTTGAATAACCAAACCAAAGCCCTGGAACACAATAATAAGGATCTTGGCGATGAAAAAGTCTCAAAATGGGTCATAGTGCACTATATACGCATGCTAAAATTGATAGGTTTTCCCGAGTAAAATGCATTCAGAGCCCATTTACAAGACTATCCGTGAGTTTAATCGTAGAACCCATGTGCGGCTTTAGAAGACCGCTTCAATACCTTTCCAAAACTGTCTTAATCGTCTCGCTAGGACACATGGTTACGAAGTTATGGCCATTTGAAGGAATGTCCAACTTTCCCATCCATCCATATGGCCATGGTTGAAATTTTGACGAAAATGCAAGGTCAACCATTATCGTTCTTATATCATTGAGGCTTCTTGAATAACCAAACCAAAGCCCTGGAACACAATAATAAGGATCTTGGCGATGAAAAAGTCTCAAAATGGGTCATAGTGCACTATATACGCATGCTAAAATTGATAGGTTTTCCCGAGTAAAATGCATTCAGAGCCCATTTACAAGACTATCCGTGAGTTTAATCGTAGAACCCATGTGCGGCTTTAGAAGACCGCTTCAATACCTTTCCAAAACTGTCTTAATCGTCTCGCTAGGACACATGGTTACGAAGTTATGGCCATTTGAAGGAATGTCCAACTTTCCCATCCATCCATATGGCCATGGTTGAAATTTTGACGAAAATGCAAGGTCAACCATTATCGTTCTTATATCATTGAGGCTTCTTGAATAACCAAACCAAAGCCCTGGAACACAATAATAAGGATCTTGGCGATGAAAAAGTCTCAAAATGGGTCATAGTGCACTATATACGCATGCTAAAATTGATAGGTTTTCCCGAGTAAAATGCATTCAGAGCCCATTTACAAGACTATCCGTGAGTTTAATCGTAGAACCCATGTGCGGCTTTAGAAGACCGCTTCAATACCTTTCCAAAACTGTCTTAATCGTCTCGCTAGGACACATGGTTACGAAGTTATGGCCATTTGAAGGAATGTCCAACTTTCCCATCCATCCATATGGCCATGGTTGAAATTTTGACGAAAATGCAAGGTCAACCATTATCGTTCTTATATCATTGAGGCTTCTTGAATAACCAAACCAAAGCCCTGGAACACAATAATAAGGATCTTGGCGATGAAAAAGTCTCAAAATGGGTCATAGTGCACTATATACGCATGCTAAAATTGATAGGTTTTCCCGAGTAAAATGCATTCAGAGCCCATTTACAAGACTATCCGTGAGTTTAATCGTAGAACCCATGTGCGGCTTTAGAAGACCGCTTCAATACCTTTCCAAAACTGTCTTAATCGTCTCGCTAGGACACATGGTTACGAAGTTATGGCCATTTGAAGGAATGTCCAACTTTCCCATCCATCCATATGGCCATGGTTGAAATTTTGACGAAAATGCAAGGTCAACCATTATCGTTCTTATATCATTGAGGCTTCTTGAATAACCAAACCAAAGCCCTGGAACACAATAATAAGGATCTTGGCGATGAAAAAGTCTCAAAATGGGTCATAGTGCACTATATACGCATGCTAAAATTGATAGGTTTTCCCGAGTAAAATGCATTCAGAGCCCATTTACAAGACTATCCGTGAGTTTAATCGTAGAACCCATGTGCGGCTTTAGAAGACCGCTTCAATACCTTTCCAAAACTGTCTTAATCGTCTCGCTAGGACACATGGTTACGAAGTTATGGCCATTTGAAGGAATGTCCAACTTTCCCATCCATCCATATGGCCATGGTTGAAATTTTGACGAAAATGCAAGGTCAACCATTATCGTTCTTATATCATTGAGGCTTCTTGAATAACCAAACCAAAGCCCTGGAACACAATAATAAGGATCTTGGCGATGAAAAAGTCTCAAAATGGGTCATAGTGCACTATATACGCATGCTAAAATTGATAGGTTTTCCCGAGTAAAATGCATTCAGAGCCCATTTACAAGACTATCCGTGAGTTTAATCGTAGAACCCATGTGCGGCTTTAGAAGACCGCTTCAATACCTTTCCAAAACTGTCTTAATCGTCTCGCTAGGACACATGGTTACGAAGTTATGGCCATTTGAAGGAATGTCCAACTTTCCCATCCATCCATATGGCCATGGTTGAAATTTTGACGAAAATGCAAGGTCAACCATTATCGTTCTTATATCATTGAGGCTTCTTGAATAACCAAACCAAAGCCCTGGAACACAATAATAAGGATCTTGGCGATGAAAAAGTCTCAAAATGGGTCATAGTGCACTATATACGCATGCTAAAATTGATAGGTTTTCCCGAGTAAAATGCATTCAGAGCCCATTTACAAGACTATCCGTGAGTTTAATCGTAGAACCCATGTGCGGCTTTAGAAGACCGCTTCAATACCTTTCCAAAACTGTCTTAATCGTCTCGCTAGGACACATGGTTACGAAGTTATGGCCATTTGAAGGAATGTCCAACTTTCCCATCCATCCATATGGCCATGGTTGAAATTTTGACGAAAATGCAAGGTCAACCATTATCGTTCTTATATCATTGAGGCTTCTTGAATAACCAAACCAAAGCCCTGGAACACAATAATAAGGATCTTGGCGATGAAAAAGTCTCAAAATGGGTCATAGTGCACTATATACGCATGCTAAAATTGATAGGTTTTCCCGAGTAAAATGCATTCAGAGCCCATTTACAAGACTATCCGTGAGTTTAATCGTAGAACCCATGTGCGGCTTTAGAAGACCGCTTCAATACCTTTCCAAAACTGTCTTAATCGTCTCGCTAGGACACATGGTTACGAAGTTATGGCCATTTGAAGGAATGTCCAACTTTCCCATCCATCCATATGGCCATGGTTGAAATTTTGACGAAAATGCAAGGTCAACCATTATCGTTCTTATATCATTGAGGCTTCTTGAATAACCAAACCAAAGCCCTGGAACACAATAATAAGGATCTTGGCGATGAAAAAGTCTCAAAATGGGTCATAGTGCACTATATACGCATGCTAAAATTGATAGGTTTTCCCGAGTAAAATGCATTCAGAGCCCATTTACAAGACTATCCGTGAGTTTAATCGTAGAACCCATGTGCGGCTTTAGAAGACCGCTTCAATACCTTTCCAAAACTGTCTTAATCGTCTCGCTAGGACACATGGTTACGAAGTTATGGCCATTTGAAGGAATGTCCAACTTTCCCATCCATCCATATGGCCATGGTTGAAATTTTGACGAAAATGCAAGGTCAACCATTATCGTTCTTATATCATTGAGGCTTCTTGAATAACCAAACCAAAGCCCTGGAACACAATAATAAGGATCTTGGCGATGAAAAAGTCTCAAAATGGGTCATAGTGCACTATATACGCATGCTAAAATTGATAGGTTTTCCCGAGTAAAATGCATTCAGAGCCCATTTACAAGACTATCCGTGAGTTTAATCGTAGAACCCATGTGCGGCTTTAGAAGACCGCTTCAATACCTTTCCAAAACTGTCTTAATCGTCTCGCTAGGACACATGGTTACGAAGTTATGGCCATTTGAAGGAATGTCCAACTTTCCCATCCATCCATATGGCCATGGTTGAAATTTTGACGAAAATGCAAGGTCAACCATTATCGTTCTTATATCATTGAGGCTTCTTGAATAACCAAACCAAAGCCCTGGAACACAATAATAAGGATCTTGGCGATGAAAAAGTCTCAAAATGGGTCATAGTGCACTATATACGCATGCTAAAATTGATAGGTTTTCCCGAGTAAAATGCATTCAGAGCCCATTTACAAGACTATCCGTGAGTTTAATCGTAGAACCCATGTGCGGCTTTAGAAGACCGCTTCAATACCTTTCCAAAACTGTCTTAATCGTCTCGCTAGGACACATGGTTACGAAGTTATGGCCATTTGAAGGAATGTCCAACTTTCCCATCCATCCATATGGCCATGGTTGAAATTTTGACGAAAATGCAAGGTCAACCATTATCGTTCTTATATCATTGAGGCTTCTTGAATAACCAAACCAAAGCCCTGGAACACAATAATAAGGATCTTGGCGATGAAAAAGTCTCAAAATGGGTCATAGTGCACTATATACGCATGCTAAAATTGATAGGTTTTCCCGAGTAAAATGCATTCAGAGCCCATTTACAAGACTATCCGTGAGTTTAATCGTAGAACCCATGTGCGGCTTTAGAAGACCGCTTCAATACCTTTCCAAAACTGTCTTAATCGTCTCGCTAGGACACATGGTTACGAAGTTATGGCCATTTGAAGGAATGTCCAACTTTCCCATCCATCCATATGGCCATGGTTGAAATTTTGACGAAAATGCAAGGTCAACCATTATCGTTCTTATATCATTGAGGCTTCTTGAATAACCAAACCAAAGCCCTGGAACACAATAATAAGGATCTTGGCGATGAAAAAGTCTCAAAATGGGTCATAGTGCACTATATACGCATGCTAAAATTGATAGGTTTTCCCGAGTAAAATGCATTCAGAGCCCATTTACAAGACTATCCGTGAGTTTAATCGTAGAACCCATGTGCGGCTTTAGAAGACCGCTTCAATACCTTTCCAAAACTGTCTTAATCGTCTCGCTAGGACACATGGTTACGAAGTTATGGCCATTTGAAGGAATGTCCAACTTTCCCATCCATCCATATGGCCATGGTTGAAATTTTGACGAAAATGCAAGGTCAACCATTATCGTTCTTATATCATTGAGGCTTCTTGAATAACCAAACCAAAGCCCTGGAACACAATAATAAGGATCTTGGCGATGAAAAAGTCTCAAAATGGGTCATAGTGCACTATATACGCATGCTAAAATTGATAGGTTTTCCCGAGTAAAATGCATTCAGAGCCCATTTACAAGACTATCCGTGAGTTTAATCGTAGAACCCATGTGCGGCTTTAGAAGACCGCTTCAATACCTTTCCAAAACTGTCTTAATCGTCTCGCTAGGACACATGGTTACGAAGTTATGGCCATTTGAAGGAATGTCCAACTTTCCCATCCATCCATATGGCCATGGTTGAAATTTTGACGAAAATGCAAGGTCAACCATTATCGTTCTTATATCATTGAGGCTTCTTGAATAACCAAACCAAAGCCCTGGAACACAATAATAAGGATCTTGGCGATGAAAAAGTCTCAAAATGGGTCATAGTGCACTATATACGCATGCTAAAATTGATAGGTTTTCCCGAGTAAAATGCATTCAGAGCCCATTTACAAGACTATCCGTGAGTTTAATCGTAGAACCCATGTGCGGCTTTAGAAGACCGCTTCAATACCTTTCCAAAACTGTCTTAATCGTCTCGCTAGGACACATGGTTACGAAGTTATGGCCATTTGAAGGAATGTCCAACTTTCCCATCCATCCATATGGCCATGGTTGAAATTTTGACGAAAATGCAAGGTCAACCATTATCGTTCTTATATCATTGAGGCTTCTTGAATAACCAAACCAAAGCCCTGGAACACAATAATAAGGATCTTGGCGATGAAAAAGTCTCAAAATGGGTCATAGTGCACTATATACGCATGCTAAAATTGATAGGTTTTCCCGAGTAAAATGCATTCAGAGCCCATTTACAAGACTATCCGTGAGTTTAATCGTAGAACCCATGTGCGGCTTTAGAAGACCGCTTCAATACCTTTCCAAAACTGTCTTAATCGTCTCGCTAGGACACATGGTTACGAAGTTATGGCCATTTGAAGGAATGTCCAACTTTCCCATCCATCCATATGGCCATGGTTGAAATTTTGACGAAAATGCAAGGTCAACCATTATCGTTCTTATATCATTGAGGCTTCTTGAATAACCAAACCAAAGCCCTGGAACACAATAATAAGGATCTTGGCGATGAAAAAGTCTCAAAATGGGTCATAGTGCACTATATACGCATGCTAAAATTGATAGGTTTTCCCGAGTAAAATGCATTCAGAGCCCATTTACAAGACTATCCGTGAGTTTAATCGTAGAACCCATGTGCGGCTTTAGAAGACCGCTTCAATACCTTTCCAAAACTGTCTTAATCGTCTCGCTAGGACACATGGTTACGAAGTTATGGCCATTTGAAGGAATGTCCAACTTTCCCATCCATCCATATGGCCATGGTTGAAATTTTGACGAAAATGCAAGGTCAACCATTATCGTTCTTATATCATTGAGGCTTCTTGAATAACCAAACCAAAGCCCTGGAACACAATAATAAGGATCTTGGCGATGAAAAAGTCTCAAAATGGGTCATAGTGCACTATATACGCATGCTAAAATTGATAGGTTTTCCCGAGTAAAATGCATTCAGAGCCCATTTACAAGACTATCCGTGAGTTTAATCGTAGAACCCATGTGCGGCTTTAGAAGACCGCTTCAATACCTTTCCAAAACTGTCTTAATCGTCTCGCTAGGACACATGGTTACGAAGTTATGGCCATTTGAAGGAATGTCCAACTTTCCCATCCATCCATATGGCCATGGTTGAAATTTTGACGAAAATGCAAGGTCAACCATTATCGTTCTTATATCATTGAGGCTTCTTGAATAACCAAACCAAAGCCCTGGAACACAATAATAAGGATCTTGGCGATGAAAAAGTCTCAAAATGGGTCATAGTGCACTATATACGCATGCTAAAATTGATAGGTTTTCCCGAGTAAAATGCATTCAGAGCCCATTTACAAGACTATCCGTGAGTTTAATCGTAGAACCCATGTGCGGCTTTAGAAGACCGCTTCAATACCTTTCCAAAACTGTCTTAATCGTCTCGCTAGGACACATGGTTACGAAGTTATGGCCATTTGAAGGAATGTCCAACTTTCCCATCCATCCATATGGCCATGGTTGAAATTTTGACGAAAATGCAAGGTCAACCATTATCGTTCTTATATCATTGAGGCTTCTTGAATAACCAAACCAAAGCCCTGGAACACAATAATAAGGATCTTGGCGATGAAAAAGTCTCAAAATGGGTCATAGTGCACTATATACGCATGCTAAAATTGATAGGTTTTCCCGAGTAAAATGCATTCAGAGCCCATTTACAAGACTATCCGTGAGTTTAATCGTAGAACCCATGTGCGGCTTTAGAAGACCGCTTCAATACCTTTCCAAAACTGTCTTAATCGTCTCGCTAGGACACATGGTTACGAAGTTATGGCCATTTGAAGGAATGTCCAACTTTCCCATCCATCCATATGGCCATGGTTGAAATTTTGACGAAAATGCAAGGTCAACCATTATCGTTCTTATATCATTGAGGCTTCTTGAATAACCAAACCAAAGCCCTGGAACACAATAATAAGGATCTTGGCGATGAAAAAGTCTCAAAATGGGTCATAGTGCACTATATACGCATGCTAAAATTGATAGGTTTTCCCGAGTAAAATGCATTCAGAGCCCATTTACAAGACTATCCGTGAGTTTAATCGTAGAACCCATGTGCGGCTTTAGAAGACCGCTTCAATACCTTTCCAAAACTGTCTTAATCGTCTCGCTAGGACACATGGTTACGAAGTTATGGCCATTTGAAGGAATGTCCAACTTTCCCATCCATCCATATGGCCATGGTTGAAATTTTGACGAAAATGCAAGGTCAACCATTATCGTTCTTATATCATTGAGGCTTCTTGAATAACCAAACCAAAGCCCTGGAACACAATAATAAGGATCTTGGCGATGAAAAAGTCTCAAAATGGGTCATAGTGCACTATATACGCATGCTAAAATTGATAGGTTTTCCCGAGTAAAATGCATTCAGAGCCCATTTACAAGACTATCCGTGAGTTTAATCGTAGAACCCATGTGCGGCTTTAGAAGACCGCTTCAATACCTTTCCAAAACTGTCTTAATCGTCTCGCTAGGACACATGGTTACGAAGTTATGGCCATTTGAAGGAATGTCCAACTTTCCCATCCATCCATATGGCCATGGTTGAAATTTTGACGAAAATGCAAGGTCAACCATTATCGTTCTTATATCATTGAGGCTTCTTGAATAACCAAACCAAAGCCCTGGAACACAATAATAAGGATCTTGGCGATGAAAAAGTCTCAAAATGGGTCATAGTGCACTATATACGCATGCTAAAATTGATAGGTTTTCCCGAGTAAAATGCATTCAGAGCCCATTTACAAGACTATCCGTGAGTTTAATCGTAGAACCCATGTGCGGCTTTAGAAGACCGCTTCAATACCTTTCCAAAACTGTCTTAATCGTCTCGCTAGGACACATGGTTACGAAGTTATGGCCATTTGAAGGAATGTCCAACTTTCCCATCCATCCATATGGCCATGGTTGAAATTTTGACGAAAATGCAAGGTCAACCATTATCGTTCTTATATCATTGAGGCTTCTTGAATAACCAAACCAAAGCCCTGGAACACAATAATAAGGATCTTGGCGATGAAAAAGTCTCAAAATGGGTCATAGTGCACTATATACGCATGCTAAAATTGATAGGTTTTCCCGAGTAAAATGCATTCAGAGCCCATTTACAAGACTATCCGTGAGTTTAATCGTAGAACCCATGTGCGGCTTTAGAAGACCGCTTCAATACCTTTCCAAAACTGTCTTAATCGTCTCGCTAGGACACATGGTTACGAAGTTATGGCCATTTGAAGGAATGTCCAACTTTCCCATCCATCCATATGGCCATGGTTGAAATTTTGACGAAAATGCAAGGTCAACCATTATCGTTCTTATATCATTGAGGCTTCTTGAATAACCAAACCAAAGCCCTGGAACACAATAATAAGGATCTTGGCGATGAAAAAGTCTCAAAATGGGTCATAGTGCACTATATACGCATGCTAAAATTGATAGGTTTTCCCGAGTAAAATGCATTCAGAGCCCATTTACAAGACTATCCGTGAGTTTAATCGTAGAACCCATGTGCGGCTTTAGAAGACCGCTTCAATACCTTTCCAAAACTGTCTTAATCGTCTCGCTAGGACACATGGTTACGAAGTTATGGCCATTTGAAGGAATGTCCAACTTTCCCATCCATCCATATGGCCATGGTTGAAATTTTGACGAAAATGCAAGGTCAACCATTATCGTTCTTATATCATTGAGGCTTCTTGAATAACCAAACCAAAGCCCTGGAACACAATAATAAGGATCTTGGCGATGAAAAAGTCTCAAAATGGGTCATAGTGCACTATATACGCATGCTAAAATTGATAGGTTTTCCCGAGTAAAATGCATTCAGAGCCCATTTACAAGACTATCCGTGAGTTTAATCGTAGAACCCATGTGCGGCTTTAGAAGACCGCTTCAATACCTTTCCAAAACTGTCTTAATCGTCTCGCTAGGACACATGGTTACGAAGTTATGGCCATTTGAAGGAATGTCCAACTTTCCCATCCATCCATATGGCCATGGTTGAAATTTTGACGAAAATGCAAGGTCAACCATTATCGTTCTTATATCATTGAGGCTTCTTGAATAACCAAACCAAAGCCCTGGAACACAATAATAAGGATCTTGGCGATGAAAAAGTCTCAAAATGGGTCATAGTGCACTATATACGCATGCTAAAATTGATAGGTTTTCCCGAGTAAAATGCATTCAGAGCCCATTTACAAGACTATCCGTGAGTTTAATCGTAGAACCCATGTGCGGCTTTAGAAGACCGCTTCAATACCTTTCCAAAACTGTCTTAATCGTCTCGCTAGGACACATGGTTACGAAGTTATGGCCATTTGAAGGAATGTCCAACTTTCCCATCCATCCATATGGCCATGGTTGAAATTTTGACGAAAATGCAAGGTCAACCATTATCGTTCTTATATCATTGAGGCTTCTTGAATAACCAAACCAAAGCCCTGGAACACAATAATAAGGATCTTGGCGATGAAAAAGTCTCAAAATGGGTCATAGTGCACTATATACGCATGCTAAAATTGATAGGTTTTCCCGAGTAAAATGCATTCAGAGCCCATTTACAAGACTATCCGTGAGTTTAATCGTAGAACCCATGTGCGGCTTTAGAAGACCGCTTCAATACCTTTCCAAAACTGTCTTAATCGTCTCGCTAGGACACATGGTTACGAAGTTATGGCCATTTGAAGGAATGTCCAACTTTCCCATCCATCCATATGGCCATGGTTGAAATTTTGACGAAAATGCAAGGTCAACCATTATCGTTCTTATATCATTGAGGCTTCTTGAATAACCAAACCAAAGCCCTGGAACACAATAATAAGGATCTTGGCGATGAAAAAGTCTCAAAATGGGTCATAGTGCACTATATACGCATGCTAAAATTGATAGGTTTTCCCGAGTAAAATGCATTCAGAGCCCATTTACAAGACTATCCGTGAGTTTAATCGTAGAACCCATGTGCGGCTTTAGAAGACCGCTTCAATACCTTTCCAAAACTGTCTTAATCGTCTCGCTAGGACACATGGTTACGAAGTTATGGCCATTTGAAGGAATGTCCAACTTTCCCATCCATCCATATGGCCATGGTTGAAATTTTGACGAAAATGCAAGGTCAACCATTATCGTTCTTATATCATTGAGGCTTCTTGAATAACCAAACCAAAGCCCTGGAACACAATAATAAGGATCTTGGCGATGAAAAAGTCTCAAAATGGGTCATAGTGCACTATATACGCATGCTAAAATTGATAGGTTTTCCCGAGTAAAATGCATTCAGAGCCCATTTACAAGACTATCCGTGAGTTTAATCGTAGAACCCATGTGCGGCTTTAGAAGACCGCTTCAATACCTTTCCAAAACTGTCTTAATCGTCTCGCTAGGACACATGGTTACGAAGTTATGGCCATTTGAAGGAATGTCCAACTTTCCCATCCATCCATATGGCCATGGTTGAAATTTTGACGAAAATGCAAGGTCAACCATTATCGTTCTTATATCATTGAGGCTTCTTGAATAACCAAACCAAAGCCCTGGAACACAATAATAAGGATCTTGGCGATGAAAAAGTCTCAAAATGGGTCATAGTGCACTATATACGCATGCTAAAATTGATAGGTTTTCCCGAGTAAAATGCATTCAGAGCCCATTTACAAGACTATCCGTGAGTTTAATCGTAGAACCCATGTGCGGCTTTAGAAGACCGCTTCAATACCTTTCCAAAACTGTCTTAATCGTCTCGCTAGGACACATGGTTACGAAGTTATGGCCATTTGAAGGAATGTCCAACTTTCCCATCCATCCATATGGCCATGGTTGAAATTTTGACGAAAATGCAAGGTCAACCATTATCGTTCTTATATCATTGAGGCTTCTTGAATAACCAAACCAAAGCCCTGGAACACAATAATAAGGATCTTGGCGATGAAAAAGTCTCAAAATGGGTCATAGTGCACTATATACGCATGCTAAAATTGATAGGTTTTCCCGAGTAAAATGCATTCAGAGCCCATTTACAAGACTATCCGTGAGTTTAATCGTAGAACCCATGTGCGGCTTTAGAAGACCGCTTCAATACCTTTCCAAAACTGTCTTAATCGTCTCGCTAGGACACATGGTTACGAAGTTATGGCCATTTGAAGGAATGTCCAACTTTCCCATCCATCCATATGGCCATGGTTGAAATTTTGACGAAAATGCAAGGTCAACCATTATCGTTCTTATATCATTGAGGCTTCTTGAATAACCAAACCAAAGCCCTGGAACACAATAATAAGGATCTTGGCGATGAAAAAGTCTCAAAATGGGTCATAGTGCACTATATACGCATGCTAAAATTGATAGGTTTTCCCGAGTAAAATGCATTCAGAGCCCATTTACAAGACTATCCGTGAGTTTAATCGTAGAACCCATGTGCGGCTTTAGAAGACCGCTTCAATACCTTTCCAAAACTGTCTTAATCGTCTCGCTAGGACACATGGTTACGAAGTTATGGCCATTTGAAGGAATGTCCAACTTTCCCATCCATCCATATGGCCATGGTTGAAATTTTGACGAAAATGCAAGGTCAACCATTATCGTTCTTATATCATTGAGGCTTCTTGAATAACCAAACCAAAGCCCTGGAACACAATAATAAGGATCTTGGCGATGAAAAAGTCTCAAAATGGGTCATAGTGCACTATATACGCATGCTAAAATTGATAGGTTTTCCCGAGTAAAATGCATTCAGAGCCCATTTACAAGACTATCCGTGAGTTTAATCGTAGAACCCATGTGCGGCTTTAGAAGACCGCTTCAATACCTTTCCAAAACTGTCTTAATCGTCTCGCTAGGACACATGGTTACGAAGTTATGGCCATTTGAAGGAATGTCCAACTTTCCCATCCATCCATATGGCCATGGTTGAAATTTTGACGAAAATGCAAGGTCAACCATTATCGTTCTTATATCATTGAGGCTTCTTGAATAACCAAACCAAAGCCCTGGAACACAATAATAAGGATCTTGGCGATGAAAAAGTCTCAAAATGGGTCATAGTGCACTATATACGCATGCTAAAATTGATAGGTTTTCCCGAGTAAAATGCATTCAGAGCCCATTTACAAGACTATCCGTGAGTTTAATCGTAGAACCCATGTGCGGCTTTAGAAGACCGCTTCAATACCTTTCCAAAACTGTCTTAATCGTCTCGCTAGGACACATGGTTACGAAGTTATGGCCATTTGAAGGAATGTCCAACTTTCCCATCCATCCATATGGCCATGGTTGAAATTTTGACGAAAATGCAAGGTCAACCATTATCGTTCTTATATCATTGAGGCTTCTTGAATAACCAAACCAAAGCCCTGGAACACAATAATAAGGATCTTGGCGATGAAAAAGTCTCAAAATGGGTCATAGTGCACTATATACGCATGCTAAAATTGATAGGTTTTCCCGAGTAAAATGCATTCAGAGCCCATTTACAAGACTATCCGTGAGTTTAATCGTAGAACCCATGTGCGGCTTTAGAAGACCGCTTCAATACCTTTCCAAAACTGTCTTAATCGTCTCGCTAGGACACATGGTTACGAAGTTATGGCCATTTGAAGGAATGTCCAACTTTCCCATCCATCCATATGGCCATGGTTGAAATTTTGACGAAAATGCAAGGTCAACCATTATCGTTCTTATATCATTGAGGCTTCTTGAATAACCAAACCAAAGCCCTGGAACACAATAATAAGGATCTTGGCGATGAAAAAGTCTCAAAATGGGTCATAGTGCACTATATACGCATGCTAAAATTGATAGGTTTTCCCGAGTAAAATGCATTCAGAGCCCATTTACAAGACTATCCGTGAGTTTAATCGTAGAACCCATGTGCGGCTTTAGAAGACCGCTTCAATACCTTTCCAAAACTGTCTTAATCGTCTCGCTAGGACACATGGTTACGAAGTTATGGCCATTTGAAGGAATGTCCAACTTTCCCATCCATCCATATGGCCATGGTTGAAATTTTGACGAAAATGCAAGGTCAACCATTATCGTTCTTATATCATTGAGGCTTCTTGAATAACCAAACCAAAGCCCTGGAACACAATAATAAGGATCTTGGCGATGAAAAAGTCTCAAAATGGGTCATAGTGCACTATATACGCATGCTAAAATTGATAGGTTTTCCCGAGTAAAATGCATTCAGAGCCCATTTACAAGACTATCCGTGAGTTTAATCGTAGAACCCATGTGCGGCTTTAGAAGACCGCTTCAATACCTTTCCAAAACTGTCTTAATCGTCTCGCTAGGACACATGGTTACGAAGTTATGGCCATTTGAAGGAATGTCCAACTTTCCCATCCATCCATATGGCCATGGTTGAAATTTTGACGAAAATGCAAGGTCAACCATTATCGTTCTTATATCATTGAGGCTTCTTGAATAACCAAACCAAAGCCCTGGAACACAATAATAAGGATCTTGGCGATGAAAAAGTCTCAAAATGGGTCATAGTGCACTATATACGCATGCTAAAATTGATAGGTTTTCCCGAGTAAAATGCATTCAGAGCCCATTTACAAGACTATCCGTGAGTTTAATCGTAGAACCCATGTGCGGCTTTAGAAGACCGCTTCAATACCTTTCCAAAACTGTCTTAATCGTCTCGCTAGGACACATGGTTACGAAGTTATGGCCATTTGAAGGAATGTCCAACTTTCCCATCCATCCATATGGCCATGGTTGAAATTTTGACGAAAATGCAAGGTCAACCATTATCGTTCTTATATCATTGAGGCTTCTTGAATAACCAAACCAAAGCCCTGGAACACAATAATAAGGATCTTGGCGATGAAAAAGTCTCAAAATGGGTCATAGTGCACTATATACGCATGCTAAAATTGATAGGTTTTCCCGAGTAAAATGCATTCAGAGCCCATTTACAAGACTATCCGTGAGTTTAATCGTAGAACCCATGTGCGGCTTTAGAAGACCGCTTCAATACCTTTCCAAAACTGTCTTAATCGTCTCGCTAGGACACATGGTTACGAAGTTATGGCCATTTGAAGGAATGTCCAACTTTCCCATCCATCCATATGGCCATGGTTGAAATTTTGACGAAAATGCAAGGTCAACCATTATCGTTCTTATATCATTGAGGCTTCTTGAATAACCAAACCAAAGCCCTGGAACACAATAATAAGGATCTTGGCGATGAAAAAGTCTCAAAATGGGTCATAGTGCACTATATACGCATGCTAAAATTGATAGGTTTTCCCGAGTAAAATGCATTCAGAGCCCATTTACAAGACTATCCGTGAGTTTAATCGTAGAACCCATGTGCGGCTTTAGAAGACCGCTTCAATACCTTTCCAAAACTGTCTTAATCGTCTCGCTAGGACACATGGTTACGAAGTTATGGCCATTTGAAGGAATGTCCAACTTTCCCATCCATCCATATGGCCATGGTTGAAATTTTGACGAAAATGCAAGGTCAACCATTATCGTTCTTATATCATTGAGGCTTCTTGAATAACCAAACCAAAGCCCTGGAACACAATAATAAGGATCTTGGCGATGAAAAAGTCTCAAAATGGGTCATAGTGCACTATATACGCATGCTAAAATTGATAGGTTTTCCCGAGTAAAATGCATTCAGAGCCCATTTACAAGACTATCCGTGAGTTTAATCGTAGAACCCATGTGCGGCTTTAGAAGACCGCTTCAATACCTTTCCAAAACTGTCTTAATCGTCTCGCTAGGACACATGGTTACGAAGTTATGGCCATTTGAAGGAATGTCCAACTTTCCCATCCATCCATATGGCCATGGTTGAAATTTTGACGAAAATGCAAGGTCAACCATTATCGTTCTTATATCATTGAGGCTTCTTGAATAACCAAACCAAAGCCCTGGAACACAATAATAAGGATCTTGGCGATGAAAAAGTCTCAAAATGGGTCATAGTGCACTATATACGCATGCTAAAATTGATAGGTTTTCCCGAGTAAAATGCATTCAGAGCCCATTTACAAGACTATCCGTGAGTTTAATCGTAGAACCCATGTGCGGCTTTAGAAGACCGCTTCAATACCTTTCCAAAACTGTCTTAATCGTCTCGCTAGGACACATGGTTACGAAGTTATGGCCATTTGAAGGAATGTCCAACTTTCCCATCCATCCATATGGCCATGGTTGAAATTTTGACGAAAATGCAAGGTCAACCATTATCGTTCTTATATCATTGAGGCTTCTTGAATAACCAAACCAAAGCCCTGGAACACAATAATAAGGATCTTGGCGATGAAAAAGTCTCAAAATGGGTCATAGTGCACTATATACGCATGCTAAAATTGATAGGTTTTCCCGAGTAAAATGCATTCAGAGCCCATTTACAAGACTATCCGTGAGTTTAATCGTAGAACCCATGTGCGGCTTTAGAAGACCGCTTCAATACCTTTCCAAAACTGTCTTAATCGTCTCGCTAGGACACATGGTTACGAAGTTATGGCCATTTGAAGGAATGTCCAACTTTCCCATCCATCCATATGGCCATGGTTGAAATTTTGACGAAAATGCAAGGTCAACCATTATCGTTCTTATATCATTGAGGCTTCTTGAATAACCAAACCAAAGCCCTGGAACACAATAATAAGGATCTTGGCGATGAAAAAGTCTCAAAATGGGTCATAGTGCACTATATACGCATGCTAAAATTGATAGGTTTTCCCGAGTAAAATGCATTCAGAGCCCATTTACAAGACTATCCGTGAGTTTAATCGTAGAACCCATGTGCGGCTTTAGAAGACCGCTTCAATACCTTTCCAAAACTGTCTTAATCGTCTCGCTAGGACACATGGTTACGAAGTTATGGCCATTTGAAGGAATGTCCAACTTTCCCATCCATCCATATGGCCATGGTTGAAATTTTGACGAAAATGCAAGGTCAACCATTATCGTTCTTATATCATTGAGGCTTCTTGAATAACCAAACCAAAGCCCTGGAACACAATAATAAGGATCTTGGCGATGAAAAAGTCTCAAAATGGGTCATAGTGCACTATATACGCATGCTAAAATTGATAGGTTTTCCCGAGTAAAATGCATTCAGAGCCCATTTACAAGACTATCCGTGAGTTTAATCGTAGAACCCATGTGCGGCTTTAGAAGACCGCTTCAATACCTTTCCAAAACTGTCTTAATCGTCTCGCTAGGACACATGGTTACGAAGTTATGGCCATTTGAAGGAATGTCCAACTTTCCCATCCATCCATATGGCCATGGTTGAAATTTTGACGAAAATGCAAGGTCAACCATTATCGTTCTTATATCATTGAGGCTTCTTGAATAACCAAACCAAAGCCCTGGAACACAATAATAAGGATCTTGGCGATGAAAAAGTCTCAAAATGGGTCATAGTGCACTATATACGCATGCTAAAATTGATAGGTTTTCCCGAGTAAAATGCATTCAGAGCCCATTTACAAGACTATCCGTGAGTTTAATCGTAGAACCCATGTGCGGCTTTAGAAGACCGCTTCAATACCTTTCCAAAACTGTCTTAATCGTCTCGCTAGGACACATGGTTACGAAGTTATGGCCATTTGAAGGAATGTCCAACTTTCCCATCCATCCATATGGCCATGGTTGAAATTTTGACGAAAATGCAAGGTCAACCATTATCGTTCTTATATCATTGAGGCTTCTTGAATAACCAAACCAAAGCCCTGGAACACAATAATAAGGATCTTGGCGATGAAAAAGTCTCAAAATGGGTCATAGTGCACTATATACGCATGCTAAAATTGATAGGTTTTCCCGAGTAAAATGCATTCAGAGCCCATTTACAAGACTATCCGTGAGTTTAATCGTAGAACCCATGTGCGGCTTTAGAAGACCGCTTCAATACCTTTCCAAAACTGTCTTAATCGTCTCGCTAGGACACATGGTTACGAAGTTATGGCCATTTGAAGGAATGTCCAACTTTCCCATCCATCCATATGGCCATGGTTGAAATTTTGACGAAAATGCAAGGTCAACCATTATCGTTCTTATATCATTGAGGCTTCTTGAATAACCAAACCAAAGCCCTGGAACACAATAATAAGGATCTTGGCGATGAAAAAGTCTCAAAATGGGTCATAGTGCACTATATACGCATGCTAAAATTGATAGGTTTTCCCGAGTAAAATGCATTCAGAGCCCATTTACAAGACTATCCGTGAGTTTAATCGTAGAACCCATGTGCGGCTTTAGAAGACCGCTTCAATACCTTTCCAAAACTGTCTTAATCGTCTCGCTAGGACACATGGTTACGAAGTTATGGCCATTTGAAGGAATGTCCAACTTTCCCATCCATCCATATGGCCATGGTTGAAATTTTGACGAAAATGCAAGGTCAACCATTATCGTTCTTATATCATTGAGGCTTCTTGAATAACCAAACCAAAGCCCTGGAACACAATAATAAGGATCTTGGCGATGAAAAAGTCTCAAAATGGGTCATAGTGCACTATATACGCATGCTAAAATTGATAGGTTTTCCCGAGTAAAATGCATTCAGAGCCCATTTACAAGACTATCCGTGAGTTTAATCGTAGAACCCATGTGCGGCTTTAGAAGACCGCTTCAATACCTTTCCAAAACTGTCTTAATCGTCTCGCTAGGACACATGGTTACGAAGTTATGGCCATTTGAAGGAATGTCCAACTTTCCCATCCATCCATATGGCCATGGTTGAAATTTTGACGAAAATGCAAGGTCAACCATTATCGTTCTTATATCATTGAGGCTTCTTGAATAACCAAACCAAAGCCCTGGAACACAATAATAAGGATCTTGGCGATGAAAAAGTCTCAAAATGGGTCATAGTGCACTATATACGCATGCTAAAATTGATAGGTTTTCCCGAGTAAAATGCATTCAGAGCCCATTTACAAGACTATCCGTGAGTTTAATCGTAGAACCCATGTGCGGCTTTAGAAGACCGCTTCAATACCTTTCCAAAACTGTCTTAATCGTCTCGCTAGGACACATGGTTACGAAGTTATGGCCATTTGAAGGAATGTCCAACTTTCCCATCCATCCATATGGCCATGGTTGAAATTTTGACGAAAATGCAAGGTCAACCATTATCGTTCTTATATCATTGAGGCTTCTTGAATAACCAAACCAAAGCCCTGGAACACAATAATAAGGATCTTGGCGATGAAAAAGTCTCAAAATGGGTCATAGTGCACTATATACGCATGCTAAAATTGATAGGTTTTCCCGAGTAAAATGCATTCAGAGCCCATTTACAAGACTATCCGTGAGTTTAATCGTAGAACCCATGTGCGGCTTTAGAAGACCGCTTCAATACCTTTCCAAAACTGTCTTAATCGTCTCGCTAGGACACATGGTTACGAAGTTATGGCCATTTGAAGGAATGTCCAACTTTCCCATCCATCCATATGGCCATGGTTGAAATTTTGACGAAAATGCAAGGTCAACCATTATCGTTCTTATATCATTGAGGCTTCTTGAATAACCAAACCAAAGCCCTGGAACACAATAATAAGGATCTTGGCGATGAAAAAGTCTCAAAATGGGTCATAGTGCACTATATACGCATGCTAAAATTGATAGGTTTTCCCGAGTAAAATGCATTCAGAGCCCATTTACAAGACTATCCGTGAGTTTAATCGTAGAACCCATGTGCGGCTTTAGAAGACCGCTTCAATACCTTTCCAAAACTGTCTTAATCGTCTCGCTAGGACACATGGTTACGAAGTTATGGCCATTTGAAGGAATGTCCAACTTTCCCATCCATCCATATGGCCATGGTTGAAATTTTGACGAAAATGCAAGGTCAACCATTATCGTTCTTATATCATTGAGGCTTCTTGAATAACCAAACCAAAGCCCTGGAACACAATAATAAGGATCTTGGCGATGAAAAAGTCTCAAAATGGGTCATAGTGCACTATATACGCATGCTAAAATTGATAGGTTTTCCCGAGTAAAATGCATTCAGAGCCCATTTACAAGACTATCCGTGAGTTTAATCGTAGAACCCATGTGCGGCTTTAGAAGACCGCTTCAATACCTTTCCAAAACTGTCTTAATCGTCTCGCTAGGACACATGGTTACGAAGTTATGGCCATTTGAAGGAATGTCCAACTTTCCCATCCATCCATATGGCCATGGTTGAAATTTTGACGAAAATGCAAGGTCAACCATTATCGTTCTTATATCATTGAGGCTTCTTGAATAACCAAACCAAAGCCCTGGAACACAATAATAAGGATCTTGGCGATGAAAAAGTCTCAAAATGGGTCATAGTGCACTATATACGCATGCTAAAATTGATAGGTTTTCCCGAGTAAAATGCATTCAGAGCCCATTTACAAGACTATCCGTGAGTTTAATCGTAGAACCCATGTGCGGCTTTAGAAGACCGCTTCAATACCTTTCCAAAACTGTCTTAATCGTCTCGCTAGGACACATGGTTACGAAGTTATGGCCATTTGAAGGAATGTCCAACTTTCCCATCCATCCATATGGCCATGGTTGAAATTTTGACGAAAATGCAAGGTCAACCATTATCGTTCTTATATCATTGAGGCTTCTTGAATAACCAAACCAAAGCCCTGGAACACAATAATAAGGATCTTGGCGATGAAAAAGTCTCAAAATGGGTCATAGTGCACTATATACGCATGCTAAAATTGATAGGTTTTCCCGAGTAAAATGCATTCAGAGCCCATTTACAAGACTATCCGTGAGTTTAATCGTAGAACCCATGTGCGGCTTTAGAAGACCGCTTCAATACCTTTCCAAAACTGTCTTAATCGTCTCGCTAGGACACATGGTTACGAAGTTATGGCCATTTGAAGGAATGTCCAACTTTCCCATCCATCCATATGGCCATGGTTGAAATTTTGACGAAAATGCAAGGTCAACCATTATCGTTCTTATATCATTGAGGCTTCTTGAATAACCAAACCAAAGCCCTGGAACACAATAATAAGGATCTTGGCGATGAAAAAGTCTCAAAATGGGTCATAGTGCACTATATACGCATGCTAAAATTGATAGGTTTTCCCGAGTAAAATGCATTCAGAGCCCATTTACAAGACTATCCGTGAGTTTAATCGTAGAACCCATGTGCGGCTTTAGAAGACCGCTTCAATACCTTTCCAAAACTGTCTTAATCGTCTCGCTAGGACACATGGTTACGAAGTTATGGCCATTTGAAGGAATGTCCAACTTTCCCATCCATCCATATGGCCATGGTTGAAATTTTGACGAAAATGCAAGGTCAACCATTATCGTTCTTATATCATTGAGGCTTCTTGAATAACCAAACCAAAGCCCTGGAACACAATAATAAGGATCTTGGCGATGAAAAAGTCTCAAAATGGGTCATAGTGCACTATATACGCATGCTAAAATTGATAGGTTTTCCCGAGTAAAATGCATTCAGAGCCCATTTACAAGACTATCCGTGAGTTTAATCGTAGAACCCATGTGCGGCTTTAGAAGACCGCTTCAATACCTTTCCAAAACTGTCTTAATCGTCTCGCTAGGACACATGGTTACGAAGTTATGGCCATTTGAAGGAATGTCCAACTTTCCCATCCATCCATATGGCCATGGTTGAAATTTTGACGAAAATGCAAGGTCAACCATTATCGTTCTTATATCATTGAGGCTTCTTGAATAACCAAACCAAAGCCCTGGAACACAATAATAAGGATCTTGGCGATGAAAAAGTCTCAAAATGGGTCATAGTGCACTATATACGCATGCTAAAATTGATAGGTTTTCCCGAGTAAAATGCATTCAGAGCCCATTTACAAGACTATCCGTGAGTTTAATCGTAGAACCCATGTGCGGCTTTAGAAGACCGCTTCAATACCTTTCCAAAACTGTCTTAATCGTCTCGCTAGGACACATGGTTACGAAGTTATGGCCATTTGAAGGAATGTCCAACTTTCCCATCCATCCATATGGCCATGGTTGAAATTTTGACGAAAATGCAAGGTCAACCATTATCGTTCTTATATCATTGAGGCTTCTTGAATAACCAAACCAAAGCCCTGGAACACAATAATAAGGATCTTGGCGATGAAAAAGTCTCAAAATGGGTCATAGTGCACTATATACGCATGCTAAAATTGATAGGTTTTCCCGAGTAAAATGCATTCAGAGCCCATTTACAAGACTATCCGTGAGTTTAATCGTAGAACCCATGTGCGGCTTTAGAAGACCGCTTCAATACCTTTCCAAAACTGTCTTAATCGTCTCGCTAGGACACATGGTTACGAAGTTATGGCCATTTGAAGGAATGTCCAACTTTCCCATCCATCCATATGGCCATGGTTGAAATTTTGACGAAAATGCAAGGTCAACCATTATCGTTCTTATATCATTGAGGCTTCTTGAATAACCAAACCAAAGCCCTGGAACACAATAATAAGGATCTTGGCGATGAAAAAGTCTCAAAATGGGTCATAGTGCACTATATACGCATGCTAAAATTGATAGGTTTTCCCGAGTAAAATGCATTCAGAGCCCATTTACAAGACTATCCGTGAGTTTAATCGTAGAACCCATGTGCGGCTTTAGAAGACCGCTTCAATACCTTTCCAAAACTGTCTTAATCGTCTCGCTAGGACACATGGTTACGAAGTTATGGCCATTTGAAGGAATGTCCAACTTTCCCATCCATCCATATGGCCATGGTTGAAATTTTGACGAAAATGCAAGGTCAACCATTATCGTTCTTATATCATTGAGGCTTCTTGAATAACCAAACCAAAGCCCTGGAACACAATAATAAGGATCTTGGCGATGAAAAAGTCTCAAAATGGGTCATAGTGCACTATATACGCATGCTAAAATTGATAGGTTTTCCCGAGTAAAATGCATTCAGAGCCCATTTACAAGACTATCCGTGAGTTTAATCGTAGAACCCATGTGCGGCTTTAGAAGACCGCTTCAATACCTTTCCAAAACTGTCTTAATCGTCTCGCTAGGACACATGGTTACGAAGTTATGGCCATTTGAAGGAATGTCCAACTTTCCCATCCATCCATATGGCCATGGTTGAAATTTTGACGAAAATGCAAGGTCAACCATTATCGTTCTTATATCATTGAGGCTTCTTGAATAACCAAACCAAAGCCCTGGAACACAATAATAAGGATCTTGGCGATGAAAAAGTCTCAAAATGGGTCATAGTGCACTATATACGCATGCTAAAATTGATAGGTTTTCCCGAGTAAAATGCATTCAGAGCCCATTTACAAGACTATCCGTGAGTTTAATCGTAGAACCCATGTGCGGCTTTAGAAGACCGCTTCAATACCTTTCCAAAACTGTCTTAATCGTCTCGCTAGGACACATGGTTACGAAGTTATGGCCATTTGAAGGAATGTCCAACTTTCCCATCCATCCATATGGCCATGGTTGAAATTTTGACGAAAATGCAAGGTCAACCATTATCGTTCTTATATCATTGAGGCTTCTTGAATAACCAAACCAAAGCCCTGGAACACAATAATAAGGATCTTGGCGATGAAAAAGTCTCAAAATGGGTCATAGTGCACTATATACGCATGCTAAAATTGATAGGTTTTCCCGAGTAAAATGCATTCAGAGCCCATTTACAAGACTATCCGTGAGTTTAATCGTAGAACCCATGTGCGGCTTTAGAAGACCGCTTCAATACCTTTCCAAAACTGTCTTAATCGTCTCGCTAGGACACATGGTTACGAAGTTATGGCCATTTGAAGGAATGTCCAACTTTCCCATCCATCCATATGGCCATGGTTGAAATTTTGACGAAAATGCAAGGTCAACCATTATCGTTCTTATATCATTGAGGCTTCTTGAATAACCAAACCAAAGCCCTGGAACACAATAATAAGGATCTTGGCGATGAAAAAGTCTCAAAATGGGTCATAGTGCACTATATACGCATGCTAAAATTGATAGGTTTTCCCGAGTAAAATGCATTCAGAGCCCATTTACAAGACTATCCGTGAGTTTAATCGTAGAACCCATGTGCGGCTTTAGAAGACCGCTTCAATACCTTTCCAAAACTGTCTTAATCGTCTCGCTAGGACACATGGTTACGAAGTTATGGCCATTTGAAGGAATGTCCAACTTTCCCATCCATCCATATGGCCATGGTTGAAATTTTGACGAAAATGCAAGGTCAACCATTATCGTTCTTATATCATTGAGGCTTCTTGAATAACCAAACCAAAGCCCTGGAACACAATAATAAGGATCTTGGCGATGAAAAAGTCTCAAAATGGGTCATAGTGCACTATATACGCATGCTAAAATTGATAGGTTTTCCCGAGTAAAATGCATTCAGAGCCCATTTACAAGACTATCCGTGAGTTTAATCGTAGAACCCATGTGCGGCTTTAGAAGACCGCTTCAATACCTTTCCAAAACTGTCTTAATCGTCTCGCTAGGACACATGGTTACGAAGTTATGGCCATTTGAAGGAATGTCCAACTTTCCCATCCATCCATATGGCCATGGTTGAAATTTTGACGAAAATGCAAGGTCAACCATTATCGTTCTTATATCATTGAGGCTTCTTGAATAACCAAACCAAAGCCCTGGAACACAATAATAAGGATCTTGGCGATGAAAAAGTCTCAAAATGGGTCATAGTGCACTATATACGCATGCTAAAATTGATAGGTTTTCCCGAGTAAAATGCATTCAGAGCCCATTTACAAGACTATCCGTGAGTTTAATCGTAGAACCCATGTGCGGCTTTAGAAGACCGCTTCAATACCTTTCCAAAACTGTCTTAATCGTCTCGCTAGGACACATGGTTACGAAGTTATGGCCATTTGAAGGAATGTCCAACTTTCCCATCCATCCATATGGCCATGGTTGAAATTTTGACGAAAATGCAAGGTCAACCATTATCGTTCTTATATCATTGAGGCTTCTTGAATAACCAAACCAAAGCCCTGGAACACAATAATAAGGATCTTGGCGATGAAAAAGTCTCAAAATGGGTCATAGTGCACTATATACGCATGCTAAAATTGATAGGTTTTCCCGAGTAAAATGCATTCAGAGCCCATTTACAAGACTATCCGTGAGTTTAATCGTAGAACCCATGTGCGGCTTTAGAAGACCGCTTCAATACCTTTCCAAAACTGTCTTAATCGTCTCGCTAGGACACATGGTTACGAAGTTATGGCCATTTGAAGGAATGTCCAACTTTCCCATCCATCCATATGGCCATGGTTGAAATTTTGACGAAAATGCAAGGTCAACCATTATCGTTCTTATATCATTGAGGCTTCTTGAATAACCAAACCAAAGCCCTGGAACACAATAATAAGGATCTTGGCGATGAAAAAGTCTCAAAATGGGTCATAGTGCACTATATACGCATGCTAAAATTGATAGGTTTTCCCGAGTAAAATGCATTCAGAGCCCATTTACAAGACTATCCGTGAGTTTAATCGTAGAACCCATGTGCGGCTTTAGAAGACCGCTTCAATACCTTTCCAAAACTGTCTTAATCGTCTCGCTAGGACACATGGTTACGAAGTTATGGCCATTTGAAGGAATGTCCAACTTTCCCATCCATCCATATGGCCATGGTTGAAATTTTGACGAAAATGCAAGGTCAACCATTATCGTTCTTATATCATTGAGGCTTCTTGAATAACCAAACCAAAGCCCTGGAACACAATAATAAGGATCTTGGCGATGAAAAAGTCTCAAAATGGGTCATAGTGCACTATATACGCATGCTAAAATTGATAGGTTTTCCCGAGTAAAATGCATTCAGAGCCCATTTACAAGACTATCCGTGAGTTTAATCGTAGAACCCATGTGCGGCTTTAGAAGACCGCTTCAATACCTTTCCAAAACTGTCTTAATCGTCTCGCTAGGACACATGGTTACGAAGTTATGGCCATTTGAAGGAATGTCCAACTTTCCCATCCATCCATATGGCCATGGTTGAAATTTTGACGAAAATGCAAGGTCAACCATTATCGTTCTTATATCATTGAGGCTTCTTGAATAACCAAACCAAAGCCCTGGAACACAATAATAAGGATCTTGGCGATGAAAAAGTCTCAAAATGGGTCATAGTGCACTATATACGCATGCTAAAATTGATAGGTTTTCCCGAGTAAAATGCATTCAGAGCCCATTTACAAGACTATCCGTGAGTTTAATCGTAGAACCCATGTGCGGCTTTAGAAGACCGCTTCAATACCTTTCCAAAACTGTCTTAATCGTCTCGCTAGGACACATGGTTACGAAGTTATGGCCATTTGAAGGAATGTCCAACTTTCCCATCCATCCATATGGCCATGGTTGAAATTTTGACGAAAATGCAAGGTCAACCATTATCGTTCTTATATCATTGAGGCTTCTTGAATAACCAAACCAAAGCCCTGGAACACAATAATAAGGATCTTGGCGATGAAAAAGTCTCAAAATGGGTCATAGTGCACTATATACGCATGCTAAAATTGATAGGTTTTCCCGAGTAAAATGCATTCAGAGCCCATTTACAAGACTATCCGTGAGTTTAATCGTAGAACCCATGTGCGGCTTTAGAAGACCGCTTCAATACCTTTCCAAAACTGTCTTAATCGTCTCGCTAGGACACATGGTTACGAAGTTATGGCCATTTGAAGGAATGTCCAACTTTCCCATCCATCCATATGGCCATGGTTGAAATTTTGACGAAAATGCAAGGTCAACCATTATCGTTCTTATATCATTGAGGCTTCTTGAATAACCAAACCAAAGCCCTGGAACACAATAATAAGGATCTTGGCGATGAAAAAGTCTCAAAATGGGTCATAGTGCACTATATACGCATGCTAAAATTGATAGGTTTTCCCGAGTAAAATGCATTCAGAGCCCATTTACAAGACTATCCGTGAGTTTAATCGTAGAACCCATGTGCGGCTTTAGAAGACCGCTTCAATACCTTTCCAAAACTGTCTTAATCGTCTCGCTAGGACACATGGTTACGAAGTTATGGCCATTTGAAGGAATGTCCAACTTTCCCATCCATCCATATGGCCATGGTTGAAATTTTGACGAAAATGCAAGGTCAACCATTATCGTTCTTATATCATTGAGGCTTCTTGAATAACCAAACCAAAGCCCTGGAACACAATAATAAGGATCTTGGCGATGAAAAAGTCTCAAAATGGGTCATAGTGCACTATATACGCATGCTAAAATTGATAGGTTTTCCGAGTAAAATGCATTCAGAGCCCATTTACAAGACTATCCGTGAGTTTAATCGTAGAACCCATGTGCGGCTTTAGAAGACCGCTTCAATACCTTTCCAAAACTGTCTTAATCGTCTCGCTAGGACACATGGTTACGAAGTTATGGCCATTTGAAGGAATGTCCAACTTTCCCATCCATCCATATGGCCATGGTTGAAATTTTGACGAAAATGCAAGGTCAACCATTATCGTTCTTATATCATTGAGGCTTCTTGAATAACCAAACCAAAGCCCTGGAACACAATAATAAGGATCTTGGCGATGAAAAAGTCTCAAAATGGGTCATAGTGCACTATATACGCATGCTAAAATTGATAGGTTTTCCCGAGTAAAATGCATTCAGAGCCCATTTACAAGACTATCCGTGAGTTTAATCGTAGAACCCATGTGCGGCTTTAGAAGACCGCTTCAATACCTTTCCAAAACTGTCTTAATCGTCTCGCTAGGACACATGGTTACGAAGTTATGGCCATTTGAAGGAATGTCCAACTTTCCCATCCATCCATATGGCCATGGTTGAAATTTTGACGAAAATGCAAGGTCAACCATTATCGTTCTTATATCATTGAGGCTTCTTGAATAACCAAACCAAAGCCCTGGAACACAATAATAAGGATCTTGGCGATGAAAAAGTCTCAAAATGGGTCATAGTGCACTATATACGCATGCTAAAATTGATAGGTTTTCCCGAGTAAAATGCATTCAGAGCCCATTTACAAGACTATCCGTGAGTTTAATCGTAGAACCCATGTGCGGCTTTAGAAGACCGCTTCAATACCTTTCCAAAACTGTCTTAATCGTCTCGCTAGGACACATGGTTACGAAGTTATGGCCATTTGAAGGAATGTCCAACTTTCCCATCCATCCATATGGCCATGGTTGAAATTTTGACGAAAATGCAAGGTCAACCATTATCGTTCTTATATCATTGAGGCTTCTTGAATAACCAAACCAAAGCCCTGGAACACAATAATAAGGATCTTGGCGATGAAAAAGTCTCAAAATGGGTCATAGTGCACTATATACGCATGCTAAAATTGATAGGTTTTCCCGAGTAAAATGCATTCAGAGCCCATTTACAAGACTATCCGTGAGTTTAATCGTAGAACCCATGTGCGGCTTTAGAAGACCGCTTCAATACCTTTCCAAAACTGTCTTAATCGTCTCGCTAGGACACATGGTTACGAAGTTATGGCCATTTGAAGGAATGTCCAACTTTCCCATCCATCCATATGGCCATGGTTGAAATTTTGACGAAAATGCAAGGTCAACCATTATCGTTCTTATATCATTGAGGCTTCTTGAATAACCAAACCAAAGCCCTGGAACACAATAATAAGGATCTTGGCGATGAAAAAGTCTCAAAATGGGTCATAGTGCACTATATACGCATGCTAAAATTGATAGGTTTTCCCGAGTAAAATGCATTCAGAGCCCATTTACAAGACTATCCGTGAGTTTAATCGTAGAACCCATGTGCGGCTTTAGAAGACCGCTTCAATACCTTTCCAAAACTGTCTTAATCGTCTCGCTAGGACACATGGTTACGAAGTTATGGCCATTTGAAGGAATGTCCAACTTTCCCATCCATCCATATGGCCATGGTTGAAATTTTGACGAAAATGCAAGGTCAACCATTATCGTTCTTATATCATTGAGGCTTCTTGAATAACCAAACCAAAGCCCTGGAACACAATAATAAGGATCTTGGCGATGAAAAAGTCTCAAAATGGGTCATAGTGCACTATATACGCATGCTAAAATTGATAGGTTTTCCCGAGTAAAATGCATTCAGAGCCCATTTACAAGACTATCCGTGAGTTTAATCGTAGAACCCATGTGCGGCTTTAGAAGACCGCTTCAATACCTTTCCAAAACTGTCTTAATCGTCTCGCTAGGACACATGGTTACGAAGTTATGGCCATTTGAAGGAATGTCCAACTTTCCCATCCATCCATATGGCCATGGTTGAAATTTTGACGAAAATGCAAGGTCAACCATTATCGTTCTTATATCATTGAGGCTTCTTGAATAACCAAACCAAAGCCCTGGAACACAATAATAAGGATCTTGGCGATGAAAAAGTCTCAAAATGGGTCATAGTGCACTATATACGCATGCTAAAATTGATAGGTTTTCCCGAGTAAAATGCATTCAGAGCCCATTTACAAGACTATCCGTGAGTTTAATCGTAGAACCCATGTGCGGCTTTAGAAGACCGCTTCAATACCTTTCCAAAACTGTCTTAATCGTCTCGCTAGGACACATGGTTACGAAGTTATGGCCATTTGAAGGAATGTCCAACTTTCCCATCCATCCATATGGCCATGGTTGAAATTTTGACGAAAATGCAAGGTCAACCATTATCGTTCTTATATCATTGAGGCTTCTTGAATAACCAAACCAAAGCCCTGGAACACAATAATAAGGATCTTGGCGATGAAAAAGTCTCAAAATGGGTCATAGTGCACTATATACGCATGCTAAAATTGATAGGTTTTCCCGAGTAAAATGCATTCAGAGGCCATTTACAAGACTATCCGTGAGTTTAATCGTAGAACCCATGTGCGGCTTTAGAAGACCGCTTCAATACCTTTCCAAAACTGTCTTAATCGTCTCGCTAGGACACATGGTTACGAAGTTATGGCCATTTGAAGGAATGTCCAACTTTCCCATCCATCCATATGGCCATGGTTGAAATTTTGACGAAAATGCAAGGTCAACCATTATCGTTCTTATATCATTGAGGCTTCTTGAATAACCAAACCAAAGCCCTGGAACACAATAATAAGGATCTTGGCGATGAAAAAGTCTCAAAATGGGTCATAGTGCACTATATACGCATGCTAAAATTGATAGGTTTTCCCGAGTAAAATGCATTCAGAGCCCATTTACAAGACTATCCGTGAGTTTAATCGTAGAACCCATGTGCGGCTTTAGAAGACCGCTTCAATACCTTTCCAAAACTGTCTTAATCGTCTCGCTAGGACACATGGTTACGAAGTTATGGCCATTTGAAGGAATGTCCAACTTTCCCATCCATCCATATGGCCATGGTTGAAATTTTGACGAAAATGCAAGGTCAACCATTATCGTTCTTATATCATTGAGGCTTCTTGAATAACCAAACCAAAGCCCTGGAACACAATAATAAGGATCTTGGCGATGAAAAAGTCTCAAAATGGGTCATAGTGCACTATATACGCATGCTAAAATTGATAGGTTTTCCCGAGTAAAATGCATTCAGAGCCCATTTACAAGACTATCCGTGAGTTTAATCGTAGAACCCATGTGCGGCTTTAGAAGACCGCTTCAATACCTTTCCAAAACTGTCTTAATCGTCTCGCTAGGACACATGGTTACGAAGTTATGGCCATTTGAAGGAATGTCCAACTTTCCCATCCATCCATATGGCCATGGTTGAAATTTTGACGAAAATGCAAGGTCAACCATTATCGTTCTTATATCATTGAGGCTTCTTGAATAACCAAACCAAAGCCCTGGAACACAATAATAAGGATCTTGGCGATGAAAAAGTCTCAAAATGGGTCATAGTGCACTATATACGCATGCTAAAATTGATAGGTTTTCCCGAGTAAAATGCATTCAGAGCCCATTTACAAGACTATCCGTGAGTTTAATCGTAGAACCCATGTGCGGCTTTAGAAGACCGCTTCAATACCTTTCCAAAACTGTCTTAATCGTCTCGCTAGGACACATGGTTACGAAGTTATGGCCATTTGAAGGAATGTCCCACTTTCCCATCCATCCATATGGCCATGGTTGAAATTTTGACGAAAATGCAAGGTCAACCATTATCGTTCTTATATCATTGAGGCTTCTTGAATAACCAAACCAAAGCCCTGGAACACAATAATAAGGATCTTGGCGATGAAAAAGTCTCAAAATGGGTCATAGTGCACTATATACGCATGCTAAAATTGATAGGTTTTCCCGAGTAAAATGCATTCAGAGCCCATTTACAAGACTATCCGTGAGTTTAATCGTAGAACCCATGTGCGGCTTTAGAAGACCGCTTCAATACCTTTCCAAAACTGTCTTAATCGTCTCGCTAGGACACATGGTTACGAAGTTATGGCCATTTGAAGGAATGTCCAACTTTCCCCTCCATCCATATGGCCATGGTTGAAATTTTGACGAAAATGCAAGGTCAACCATTATCGTTCTTATATCATTGAGGCTTCTTGAATAACCAAACCAAAGCCCTGGAACACAATAATAAGGATCTTGGCGATGAAAAAGTCTCAAAATGGGTCATAGTGCACTATATACGCATGCTAAAATTGATAGGTTTTCCCGAGTAAAATGCATTCAGAGCCCATTTACAAGACTATCCGTGAGTTTAATCGTAGAACCCATGTGCGGCTTTAGAAGACCGCTTCAATACCTTTCCAAAACTGTCTTAATCGTCTCGCTAGGACACATGGTTACGAAGTTATGGCCATTTGAAGGAATGTCCAACTTTCCCTCCATCCATATGGCCATGGTTGAAATTTTGACGAAAATGCAAGGTCAACCATTATCGTTCTTATATCATTGAGGCTTCTTGAATAACCAAACCAAAGCCCTGGAACACAATAATAAGGATCTTGGCGATGAAAAAGTCTCAAAATGGGTCATAGTGCACTATATACGCATGCTAAAATTGATAGGTTTTCCCGAGTAAAATGCATTCAGAGCCCATTTACAAGACTATCCGTGAGTTTAATCGTAGAACCCATGTGCGGCTTTAGAAGACCGCTTCAATACCTTTCCAAAACTGTCTTAATCGTCTCGCTAGGACACATGGTTACGAAGTTATGGCCATTTGAAGGAATGTCCAACTTTCCCCTCCATCCATATGGCCATGGTTGAAATTTTGACGAAAATGCAAGGTCAACCATTATCGTTCTTATATCATTGAGGCTTCTTGAATAACCAAACCAAAGCCCTGGAAACACAATAATAAGGATCTTGGCGATGAAAAAGTCTCAAAATGGGTCATAGTGCACTATATACGCATGCTAAATTGATAGGTTTTCCCGAGTAAAATGCATTCAGAGCCCATTTACAAGACTATCCGTGAGTTTAATCGTAGAACCCATGTGCGGCTTTAGAAGACCGCTTCAATACCTTTCCAAAACTGTCTTAATCGTCTCGCTAGGACACATGGTTACGAAGTTATGGCCATTTGAAGGAATGTCCAACTTTCCCATCCATCCATATGGCCATGGTTGAAATTTTGACGAAAATGCAAGGTCAACCATTATCGTTCTTATATCATTGAGGCTTCTTGAATAACCAAACCAAAGCCCTGGAACACAATAATAAGGATCTTGGCGATGAAAAAGTCTCAAAATGGGTCATAGTGCACTATATACGCATGCTAAAATTGATAGGTTTTCCCGAGTAAAATGCATTCAGAGCCCATTTACAAGACTATCCGTGAGTTTAATCGTAGAACCCATGTGCGGCTTTAGAAGACCGCTTCAATACCTTTCCAAAACTGTCTTAATCGTCTCGCTAGGACACATGGTTACGAAGTTATGGCCATTTGAAGGAATGTCCAACTTTCCCCTCCATCCATATGGCCATGGTTGAAATTTTGACGAAAATGCAAGGTCAACCATTATCGTTCTTATATCATTGAGGCTTCTTGAATAACCAAACCAAAGCCCTGGAACACAATAATAAGGATCTTGGCGATGAAAAAGTCTCAAAATGGGTCATAGTGCACTATATACGCATGCTAAAATTGATAGGTTTTCCCGAGTAAAATGCATTCAGAGCCCATTTACAAGACTATCCGTGAGTTTAATCGTAGAACCCATGTGCGGCTTTAGAAGACCGCTTCAATACCTTTCCAAAACTGTCTTAATCGTCTCGCTAGGACACATGGTTACGAAGTTATGGCCATTTGAAGGAATGTCCAACTTTCCCATCCATCCATATGGCCATGGTTGAAATTTTGACGAAAATGCAAGGTCAACCATTATCGTTCTTATATCATTGAGGCTTCTTGAATAACCAAACCAAAGCCCTGGAACACAATAATAAGGATCTTGGCGATGAAAAAGTCTCAAAATGGGTCATAGTGCACTATATACGCATGCTAAAATTGATAGGTTTTCCCGAGTAAAATGCATTCAGAGCCCATTTACAAGACTATCCGTGAGTTTAATCGTAGAACCCATGTGCGGCTTTAGAAGACCGCTTCAATACCTTTCCAAAACTGTCTTAATCGTCTCGCTAGGACACATGGTTACGAAGTTATGGCCATTTGAAGGAATGTCCAACTTTCCCCTCCATCCATATGGCCATGGTTGAAATTTTGACGAAAATGCAAGGTCAACCATTATCGTTCTTATATCATTGAGGCTTCTTGAATAACCAAACCAAAGCCCTGGAACACAATAATAAGGATCTTGGCGATGAAAAAGTCTCAAAATGGGTCATAGTGCACTATATACGCATGCTAAAATTGATAGGTTTTCCCGAGTAAAATGCATTCAGAGCCCATTTACAAGACTATCCGTGAGTTTAATCGTAGAACCCATGTGCGGCTTTAGAAGACCGCTTCAATACCTTTCCAAAACTGTCTTAATCGTCTCGCTAGGACACATGGTTACGAAGTTATGGCCATTTGAAGGAATGTCCAACTTTCCCCTCCATCCATATGGCCATGGTTGAAATTTTGACGAAAATGCAAGGTCAACCATTATCGTTCTTATATCATTGAGGCTTCTTGAATAACCAAACCAAAGCCCTGGAACACAATAATAAGGATCTTGGCGATGAAAAAGTCTCAAAATGGGTCATAGTGCACTATATACGCATGCTAAAATTGATAGGTTTTCCCGAGTAAAATGCATTCAGAGCCCATTTACAAGACTATCCGTGAGTTTAATCGTAGAACCCATGTGCGGCTTTAGAAGACCGCTTCAATACCTTTCCAAACTGTCTTAATCGTCTCGCTAGGACACATGGTTACGAAGTTATGGCCATTTGAAGGAATGTCCAACTTTCCCATCCATCCATATGGCCATGGTTGAAATTTTGACGAAAATGCAAGGTCAACCATTATCGTTCTTATATCATTGAGGCTTCTTGAATAACCAAACCAAAGCCCTGGACACAATAATAAGGATCTTGGCGATGAAAAAGTCTCAAAATGGGTCATAGTGCACTATATACGCATGCTAAATTGATAGGTTTCCCGAGTAAATGCATTCAGAGCCCATTTACAAGACTATCCGTGAGTTTAATCGTAGAACCCATGTGCGGCTTTAGAAGACCGCTTCAATACCTTTCCAAAACTGTCTTAATCGTCTCGCTAGGACACATGGTTACGAAGTTATGGCCATTTGAAGGAATGTCCAACTTTCCCCTCCATCCATATGGCCATGGTTGAAATTTTGACGAAAATGCAAGGTCAACCATTATCGTTCTTATATCATTGAGGCTTCTTGAATAACCAAACCAAAGCCCTGGAACACAATAATAAGGATCTTGGCGATGAAAAAGTCTCAAAATGGGTCATAGTGCACTATATACGCATGCTAAAATTGATAGGTTTTTCCCGAGTAAAATGCATTCAGAGCCCATTTACAAGACTATCCCGTGAGTTTAATCGTAGAACCCATGTGCGGCTTTAGAAGACCGCTTCAATACCTTTCCAAAACTGTCTTAATCGTCTCGCTAGGACACATGGTTACGAAGTTATGGCCATTTGAAGGAATGTCCACTTTTCCCCTCCATCCATATGGCCATGGTTGAAATTTTGACGAAAATGCAAGGTCAACCATTATCGTTCTTATATCATTGAGGCTTCTTGAATAACCAAACCAAAGCCCTGGAACACAATAATAAGGATCTTGGCGATGAAAAGTCTCAAAATGGGTCATAGTGCACTATATACGCATGCTAAAATTGATAGGTTTTCCCGAGTAAAATGCATTCAGAGCCCATTTACAAGACTATCCGTGAGTTTAATCGTAGAACCCATGTGCGGCTTTAGAAGACCGCTTCAATACCTTTCCAAACTGTCTTAATCGTCTCGCTAGGACACATGGTTACGAAGTTATGGCCATTTGAAGGAATGTCCAACTTTCCCATCCATCCATATGGCCATGGTTGAAATTTTGACGAAATGCAAGGTCAACCATTATCGTTCTTATATCATTGAGGCTTCTTGAATAACCAAACCAAAGCCCTGGAACACAATAATAAGGATCTTGGCGATGAAAAAGTCTCAAAATGGGTCATAGTGCACTATATACGCATGCTAAAATTGATAGGTTTTCCCGAGTAAAATGCATTCAGAGCCCATTTACAAGACTATCCGTGAGTTTAATCGTAGAACCCATGTGCGGCTTTAGAAGACCGCTTCAATACCTTTCCAAACTGTCTTAATCGTCTCGCTAGGACACATGGTTACGAAGTTATGGCCATTTGAAGGAATGTCCAACTTTCCCCTCCATCCATATGGCCATGGTTGAAATTTTGACGAAAATGCAAGGTCAACCATTATCGTTCTTATATCATTGAGGCTTCTTGAATAACCAAACCAAAGCCCTGGAACACAATAATAAGGATCTTGGCGATGAAAAGTCTCAAAATGGGTCATAGTGCACTATATACGCATGCTAAAATTGATAGGTTTTCCCGAGTAAAATGCATTCAGAGCCCATTTACAAGACTATCCGTGAGTTTAATCGTAGAACCCATGTGCGGCTTTAGAAGACCGCTTCAATACCTTTCCAAAACTGTCTTAATCGTCTCGCTAGGACACATGGTTACGAAGTTATGGCCATTTGAAGGAATGTCCAACTTTCCCCTCCATCCATATGGCCATGGTTGAAATTTTGACGAAAATGCAAGGTCAACCATTATCGTTCTTATATCATTGAGGCTTCTTGAATAACCAAACCAAAGCCCTGGAACACAATAATAAGGATCTTGGCGATGAAAAAGTCTCAAAATGGGTCATAGTGCACTATATACGCATGCTAAAATTGATAGGTTTTCCCGAGTAAAATGCATTCAGAGCCCATTTACAAGACTATCCGTGAGTTTAATCGTAGAACCCATGTGCGGCTTTAGAAGACCGCTTCAATACCTTTCCAAAACTGTCTTAATCGTCTCGCTAGGACACATGGTTACGAAGTTATGGCCATTTGAAGGAATGTCCAACTTTCCCCTCCATCCATATGGCCATGGTTGAAATTTTGACGAAAATGCAAGGTCAACCATTATCGTTCTTATATCATTGAGGCTTCTTGAATAACCAAACCAAAGCCCTGGAACACAATAATAAGGATCTTGGCGATGAAAAGTCTCAAATGGGTCATAGTGCACTATATACGCATGCTAAAATTGATAGGTTTTCCCGAGTAAAATGCATTCAGAGCCCATTTACAAGACTATCCGTGAGTTTAATCGTAGAACCCATGTGCGGCTTTAGAAGACCGCTTCAATACCTTTCCAAAACTGTCTTAATCGTCTCGCTAGGACACATGGTTACGAAGTTATGGCCATTTGAAGGAATGTCCAACTTTCCCCTCCATCCATATGGCCATGGTTGAAATTTTGACGAAAATGCAAGGTCAACCATTATCGTTCTTATATCATTGAGGCTTCTTGAATAACCAAACCAAAGCCCTGGAACACAATAATAAGGATCTTGGCGATGAAAAAGTCTCAAATGGGTCATAGTGCACTATATACGCATGCTAAAATTGATAGGTTTTCCCGAGTAAAATGCATTCAGAGCCCATTTACAAGACTATCCGTGAGTTTAATCGTAGAACCCATGTGCGGCTTTAGAAGACCGCTTCAATACCTTTCCAAAACTGTCTTAATCGTCTCGCTAGGACACATGGTTACGAAGTTATGGCCATTTGAAGGAATGTCCAACTTTCCCATCCATCCCTATGGCCATGGTTGAAATTTTGACGAAAATGCAAGGTCAACCATTATCGTTCTTATATCATTGAGGCTTCTTGAATAACCAACCAAAGCCCTGGAACACAATAATAAGGATCTTGGCGATGAAAAAGTCTCAAAATGGGTCATAGTGCACTATATACGCATGCTAAAATTGATAGGTTTTCCCGAGTAAAATGCATTCAGAGCCCATTTACAAGACTATCCGTGAGTTTAATCGTAGAACCCATGTGCGGCTTTAGAAGACCGCTTCAATACCTTTCCAAAACTGTCTTAATCGTCTCGCTAGGACACATGGTTACGAAGTTATGGCCATTTGAAGGAATGTCCAACTTTCCCCTCCATCCATATGGCCATGGTTGAAATTTTGACGAAAATGCAAGGTCAACCATTATCGTTCTTATATCATTGAGGCTTCTTGAATAACCAAACCAAAGCCCTGGAACACAATAATAAGGATCTTGGCGATGAAAAAGTCTCAAATGGGTCATAGTGCACTATATACGCATGCTAAATTGATAGGTTTCCCGAGTAAAATGCATTCAGAGCCATTTACAAGACTATCCGTGAGTTTAATCGTAGAACCCATGTGCGGCTTTAGAAGATCGCTTCAATACCTTTCCAAAACTGTCTTAATCGTCTCGCTAGGACACATGGTTACGAAGTTATGGCCATTTGAAGGAATGTCCAACTTTCCCTCCATCCATATGGCCATGGTTGAAATTTTGACGAAAATGCAAGGTCAACCATTATCGTTCTTATATCATTGAGGCTTCTTGAATAACCAAACCAAAGCCCTGGAACACAATAATAAGGATCTTGGCGATGAAAAAGTCTCAAAATGGTCATAGTGCACTATATACGCATGCTAAAATTGATAGGTTTTCCCGAGTAAAATGCATTCAGAGCCCATTTACAAGACTATCCGTGAGTTTAATCGTAGAACCCATGTGCGGCTTTAGAAGACCGCTTCAATACCTTTCCAAAACTGTCTTAATCGTCTCGCTAGGACACATGGTTACGAAGTTATGGCCATTTGAAGGAATGTCCAACTTTCCCATCCATCCATATGGCCATGGTTGAAATTTTGACGAAAATGCAAGGTCAACCATTATCGTTCTTATATCATTGAGGCTTCTTGAATAACCAAACCAAAGCCCTGGAACACAATAATAAGGATCTTGGCGATGAAAAAGTCTCAAAATGGGTCATAGTGCACTATATACGCATGCTAAAATTGATAGGTTTTTCCCGAGTAAAATGCATTCAGAGCCCATTTACAAGACTACCCGTGAGTTTAATCGTAGAACCCATGTGCGGCTTTAGAAGACCGCTTCAATACCTTTCCAAAACTGTCTTAATCGTCTCGCTAGGACACATGGTTACGAAGTTATGGCCATTTGAAGGAATGTCCAACTTTCCCATCCATCCATATGGCCATGGTTGAAATTTTGACGAAAATGCAAGGTCAACCATTATCGTTCTTATATCATTGAGGCTTCTTGAATAACCAAACCAAAGCCCTGGAACACAATAATAAGGATCTTGGCGATGAAAAAGTCTCAAAATGGGTCATAGTGCACTATATACGCATGCTAAAATTGATAGGTTTTCCCGAGTAAAATGCATTCAGAGCCCATTTACAAGACTATCCGTGAGTTTAATCGTAGAACCCATGTGCGGCTTTAGAAGATCGCTTCAATACCTTTCCAAAACTGTCTTAATCGTCTCGCTAGGACACATGGTTACGAAGTTATGGCCATTTGAAGGAATGTCCAACTTTCCCCTCCATCCATATGGCCATGGTTGAAATTTTGACGAAAATGCAAGGTCAACCATTATCGTTCTTATATCATTGAGGCTTCTTGAATAACCAAACCAAAGCCCTGGAACACAATAATAAGGATCTTGGCGATGAAAAAGTCTCAAAATGGGTCATAGTGCACTATATACGCATGCTAAAATTGATAGGTTTTTCCCGAGTAAAATGCATTCAGAGCCCATTTACAAGACTATCCGTGAGTTTAATCGTAGAACCCATGTGCGGCTTTAGAAGACCGCTTCAATACCTTTCCAAAACTGTCTTAATCGTCTCGCTAGGACACATGGTTACGAAGTTATGGCCATTTGAAGGAATGTCCAACTTTCCCCTCCATCCATATGGCCATGGTTGAAATTTTGACGAAAATGCAAGGTCAACCATTATCGTTCTTATATCATTGAGGCTTCTTGAATAACCAAACCAAAGCCCTGGAACACAATAATAAGGATCTTGGCGATGAAAAAGTCTCAAAATGGGTCATAGTGCACTATATACGCATGCTAAAATTGATAGGTTTTCCCGAGTAAAATGCATTCAGAGCCCATTTACAAGACTATCCGTGAGTTTAATCGTAGAACCCATGTGCGGCTTTAGAAGACCGCTTCAATACCTTTCCAAAACTGTCTTAATCGTCTCGCTAGGACACATGGTTACGAAGTTATGGCCATTTGAAGGAATGTCCAACTTTCCCATCCATCCATATGGCCATGGTTGAAATTTTGACGAAAATGCAAGGTCAACCATTATCGTTCTTATATCATTGAGGCTTCTTGAATAACCAAACCAAAGCCCTGGAACACAATAATAAGGATCTTGGCGATGAAAAAGTCTCAAAATGGGTCATAGTGCACTATATACGCATGCTAAAATTGATAGGTTTTCCCGAGTAAAATGCATTCAGAGCCCATTTACAAGACTATCCGTGAGTTTAATCGTAGAACCCATGTGCGGCTTTAGAAGACCGCTTCAATACCTTTCCAAAACTGTCTTAATCGTCTCGCTAGGACACATGGTTACGAAGTTATGGCCATTTGAAGGAATGTCCAACTTTCCCATCCATCCATATGGCCATGGTTGAAATTTTGACGAAAATGCAAGGTCAACCATTATCGTTCTTATATCATTGAGGCTTCTTGAATAACCAAACCAAAGCCCTGGAACACATAATAAGGATCTTGGCGATGAAAAAGTCTCAAAATGGGTCATAGTGCACTATATACGCATGCTAAAATTGATAGGTTTTCCCGAGTAAAATGCATTCAGAGCCCATTTACAAGACTATCCGTGAGTTTAATCGTAGAACCCATGTGCGGCTTTAGAAGACCGCTTCAATACCTTTCCAAAACTGTCTTAATCGTCTCGCTAGGACACATGGTTACGAAGTTATGGCCATTTGAAGGAATGTCCAACTTTCCCATCCATCCATATGGCCATGGTTGAAATTTTGACGAAAATGCAAGGTCAACCATTATCGTTCTTATATCATTGAGGCTTCTTGAATAACCAAACCAAAGCCCTGGAACAATAATAAGGATCTTGGCGATGAAAAAGTCTCAAAATGGGTCATAGTGCACTATATACGCATGCTAAAATTGATAGGTTTTCCCGAGTAAAATGCATTCAGAGCCCATTTACAAGACTATCCGTGAGTTTAATCGTAGAACCCATGTGCGGCTTTAGAAGACCGCTTCAATACCTTTCCAAAACTGTCTTAATCGTCTCGCTAGGACACATGGTTACGAAGTTATGGCCATTTGAAGGAATGTCCAACTTTCCCATCCATCCATATGGCCATGGTTGAAATTTTGACGAAAATGCAAGGTCAACCATTATCGTTCTTATATCATTGAGGCTTCTTGAATAACCAAACCAAAGCCCTGGAACACAATAATAAGGATCTTGGCGATGAAAAAGTCTCAAAATGGGTCATAGTGCACTATATACGCATGCTAAAATTGATAGGTTTTCCCGAGTAAAATGCATTCAGAGCCCATTTACAAGACTATCCGTGAGTTTAATCGTAGAACCCATGTGCGGCTTTAGAAGACCGCTTCAATACCTTTCCAAAACTGTCTTAATCGTCTCGCTAGGACACATGGTTACGAAGTTATGGCCATTTGAAGGAATGTCCAACTTTCCCATCCATCCATATGGCCATGGTTGAAATTTTGACGAAAATGCAAGGTCAACCATTATCGTTCTTATATCATTGAGGCTTCTTGAATAACCAAACCAAAGCCCTGGAACACAATAATAAGGATCTTGGCGATGAAAAAGTCTCAAAATGGGTCATAGTGCACTATATACGCATGCTAAAATTGATAGGTTTTCCCGAGTAAAATGCATTCAGAGCCCATTTACAAGACTATCCGTGAGTTTAATCGTAGAACCCATGTGCGGCTTTAGAAGACCGCTTCAATACCTTTCCAAAACTGTCTTAATCGTCTCGCTAGGACACATGGTTACGAAGTTATGGCCATTTGAAGGAATGTCCAACTTTCCCCTCCATCCATATGGCCATGGTTGAAATTTTGACGAAAATGCAAGGTCAACCATTATCGTTCTTATATCATTGAGGCTTCTTGAATAACCAAACCAAAGCCCTGGAACACAATAATAAGGATCTTGGCGATGAAAAAGTCTCAAAATGGGTCATAGTGCACTATATACGCATGCTAAAATTGATAGGTTTTCCCGAGTAAAATGCATTCAGAGCCCATTTACAAGACTATCCGTGAGTTTAATCGTAGAACCCATGTGCGGCTTTAGAAGACCGCTTCAATTCCAAAACTGTCTTAATCGTCTCGCTAGGACACATGGTTACGAAGTTATGGCCATTTGAAGGAATGTCCAACTTTCCCATCCATCCATATGGCCATGGTTGAAATTTTGACGAAAATGCAAGGTCAACCATTATCGTTCTTATATCATTGAGGCTTCTTGAATAACCAAACCAAAGCCCTGGAACACAATAATAAGGATCTTGGCGATGAAAAAGTCTCAAAATGGGTCATAGTGCACTATATACGCATGCTAAAATTGATAGGTTTTCCCGAGTAAAATGCATTCAGAGCCCATTTACAAGACTATCCGTGAGTTTAATCGTAGAACCCATGTGCGGCTTTAGAAGACCGCTTCAATACCTTTCCAAAACTGTCTTAATCGTCTCGCTAGGACACATGGTTACGAAGTTATGGCCATTTGAAGGAATGTCCAACTTTCCCATCCATCCATATGGCCATGGTTGAAATTTTGACGAAAATGCAAGGTCAACCATTATCGTTCTTATATCATTGAGGCTTCTTGAATAACCAAACCAAAGCCCTGGAACACAATAATAAGGATCTTGGCGATGAAAAGTCTCAAAATGGGTCATAGTGCACTATATACGCATGCTAAAATTGATAGGTTTTCCCGAGTAAAATGCATTCAGAGCCCATTTACAAGACTATCCGTGAGTTTAATCGTAGAACCCATGTGCGGCTTTAAAAGACCGCTTCAATACCTTTCCAAAACTGTCTTAATCGTCTCGCTAGGACACATGGTTACGAAGTTATGGCCATTTGAAGGAATGTCCAACTTTCCCATCCATCCATATGGCCATGGTTGAAATTTTGACGAAAATGCAAGGTCAACCATTATCGTTCTTATATCATTGAGGCTTCTTGAATAACCAAACCAAAGCCCTGGAACACAATAATAAGGATCTTGGCGATGAAAAGTCTCAAAATGGGTCATAGTGCACTATATACGCATGCTAAAATTGATAGGTTTTCCCGAGTAAAATGCATTCAGAGCCCATTTACAAGACTATCCGTGAGTTTAATCGTAGAACCCATGTGCGGCTTTAGAAGACCGCTTCAATACCTTTCCAAAACTGTCTTAATCGTCTCGCTAGGACACATGGTTACGAAGTTATGGCCATTTGAAGGAATGTCCAACTTTCCCATCCATCCATATGGCCATGGTTGAAATTTTGACGAAAATGCAAGGTCAACCATTATCGTTCTTATATCATTGAGGCTTCTTGAATAACCAAACCAAAGCCCTGGAACACAATAATAAGGATCTTGGCGATGAAAAAGTCTCAAAATGGGTCATAGTGCACTATATACGCATGCTAAAATTGATAGGTTTTCCCGAGTAAAATGCATTCAGAGCCCATTTACAAGACTATCCGTGAGTTTAATCGTAGAACCCATGTGCGGCTTTAGAAGACCGCTTCAATACCTTTCCAAACTGTCTTAATCGTCTCGCTAGGACACATGGTTACGAAGTTATGGCCATTTGAAGGAATGTCCAACTTTCCCATCCATCCATATGGCCATGGTTGAAATTTGACGAAAATGCAAGGTCAACCATTATCGTTCTTATATCATTGAGGCTTCTTGAATAACCAAACCAAAGCCCTGGAACACATAATAAGGATCTTGGCGATGAAAAAGTCTCAAAATGGGTCATAGTGCACTATATACGCATGCTAAAATTGATAGGTTTTCCCGAGTAAAATGCATTCAGAGCCCATTTACAAGACTATACCCGTGAGTTTAATCGTAGAACCCATGTGCGGCTTTAGAAGACCGCTTCAATACCTTTCCAAAACTGTCTTAATCGTCTCGCTAGGACACATGGTTACGAAGTTATGGCCATTTGAAGGAATGTCCAACTTTCCCATCCATCCATATGGCCATGGTTGAAATTTTGACGAAAATGCAAGGTCAACCATTATCGTTCTTATATCATTGAGGCTTCTTGAATAACCAAACCAAGCCCTGGAACACAATAATAAGGATCTTGGCGATGAAAAAGTCTCAAAATGGGTCATAGTGCACTATATACGCATGCTAAAATTGATAGGTTTTCCCGAGTAAAATGCATTCAGAGGCCATTTACAAGACTACCGTGAGTTTAATCGTAGAACCCATGTGCGGCTTTAGAAGACCGCTTCAATACCTTTCCAAAACTGTCTTAATCGTCTCGCTAGGACACATGGTTACGAAGTTATGGCCATTTGAAGGAATGTCCAACTTTCCCCTCCATCCATATGGCCATGGTTGAAATTTTGACGAAAATGCAAGGTCAACCATTATCGTTCTTATATCATTGAGGCTTCTTGAATAACCAAACCAAAGCCCTGGAACACAATAATAAGGATCTTGGCGATGAAAAAGTCTCAAAATGGGTCATAGTGCACTATATACGCATGCTAAAATTGATAGGTTTTCCCGAGTAAAATTGCATTCAGAGCCCATTTACAAGACTATCCGTGAGTTTAATCGTAGAACCCATGTGCGGCTTTAGAAGACCGCTTCAATACCTTTCCAAAACTGTCTTAATCGTCTCGCTAGGACACATGGTTACGAAGTTATGGCCATTTGAAGGAATGTCCAACTTTCCCATCCATCCATATGGCCATGGTTGTAAATTTTGACGAAAATGCAAGGTCAACCATTATCGTTCTTATATCATTGAGGCTTCTTGAATAACCAAACCAAAGCCCTGGAACACAATAATAAGGATCTTGGCGATGAAAAAGTCTCAAAATGGGTCATAGTGCATTTATACGCATGCTAAAATTGATAGGTTTTCCCGAGTAAAATGCATTCAGAGCCCATTTACAAGACTATCCGTGAGTTTAATCGTAGAACCCATGTGCGGCTTTAGAAGACCGCTTCAATACCTTTCCAAAACTGTCTTAATCGTCTCGCTAGGACACATGGTTACGAAGTTATGGCCATTTGAAGGAATGTCCAACTTTCCCATCCATCCATATGGCCATGGTTGAAATTTTGACGAAAATGCAAGGTCAACCATTATCGTTCTTATATCATTGAGGCTTCTTGAATAACCAAACCAAAGCCCTGGAACACAATAATAAGGATCTTGGCGATGAAAAGTCTCAAAATGGGTCATAGTGCACTATATACGCATGCTAAAATTGATAGGTTTTCCCGAGTAAAATGCATTCAGAGGCCATTTACAAGACTATCCGTGAGTTTAATCGTAGAACCCATGTGCGGCTTTAAAAGACCGCTTCAATTCCAAAACTGTCTTAATCGTCTCGCTAGGACACATGGTTACGAAGTTATGGCCATTTGAAGGAATGTCCAACTTTCCCATCCATCCATATGACCATGGTTGAAATTTTGACGAAAATGCAAGGTCAACCATTATCGTTCTTATATCATTGAGGCTTCTTGAATAACCAAACCAAAGCCCTGGAACACAATAATAAGGATCTTGGCGATGAAAAAGTCTCAAAATGGGTCATAGTGCACTATATACGCATGCTAAAATTGATAGGTTTTCCCGAGTAAAATGCATTCAGAGCCCATTTACAAGACTATCCGTGAGTTTAATCGTAGAACCCATGTGCGACTTTAGAAGACCGCTTCAATACCTTTCCAAAACTGTCTTAATCGTCTCGCTAGGACACATGGTTACGAAGTTATGGCCATTTGAAGGAATGTCCAACTTTCCCATCCATCCATATGGCCATGGTTGAAATTTTGACGAAAATGCAAGGTCAACCATTATCGTTCTTATATCATTGAGGCTTCTTGAATAACCAAACCAAAGCCCTGGAACACAATAATAAGGATCTTGGCGATGAAAAGTCTCAAAATGGGTCATAGTGCACTATATACGCATGCTAAAATTGATAGGTTTTCCCGAGTAAAATGCATTCAGAGCCCATTTACAAGACTATCCGTGAGTTTAATCGTAGAACCCATGTGCGGCTTTAGAAGACCGCTTCAATACCTTTTCAAAACTGTCTTAATCGTCTCGCTAGGACACATGGTTACGAAGTTATGGCCATTTGAAGGAATGTCCAACTTTCCCATCCATCCATATGGCCATGGTTGAAATTTTGACGAAAATGCAAGGTCAACCATTATCGTTCTTATATCATTGAGGCTTCTTGAATAACCAAACCAAAGCCCTGGAACACAATAATAAGGATCTTGGCGATGAAAAAGTCTCAAAATGGGTCATAGTGCACTATATACGCATGCTAAAATTGATAGGTTTTCCCGAGTAAAATGCATTCAGAGCCCATTTACAAGACTACCCGTGAGTTTAATCGTAGAACCCATGTGCGGCTTTAGAAGACCGCTTCAATACCTTTCCAAAACTGTCTTAATCGCCTCGCTAGGACACATGGTTACGAAGTTATGGCCATTTGAAGGAATGTCCAACTTTCCCCTCCATCCATATGGCCATGGTTGAAATTTTGACGAAAATGCAAGGTCAACCATTATCGTTCTTATATCATTGAGGCTTCTTGAATAACCAAACCAAAGCCCTGGAACACAATAATAAGGACTTGGCGATGAAAAAGTCTCAAAATGGGTCATAGTGCACTATATACGCATGCTAAAATTGATAGGTTTTCCCGAGTAAAATGCATTCAGAGCCCATTTACAAGACTACCCGTGAGTTTAATCGTAGAACCCATGTGCGGCTTTAGAAGACCGCTTCAATACCTTTCCAAAACTGTCTTAATCGTCTCGCTAGGACACATGGTTACGAAGTTATGGCCATTTGAAGGAATGTCCAACTTTCCCCTCCATCCATATGGCCATGGTTGAAATTTTGACGAAAATGCAAGGTCAACCATTATCGTTCTTATATCATTGAGGCTTCTTGAATAACCAAACCAAAGCCCTGGAACACAATAATAAGGATCTTGGCGATGAAAAAGTCTCAAATTGGTCATAGTGCATGAACATTCGCGTATGTTTCGGATGATTTTGCGTGGGCTGAATATTTACCGCTGTGTGTTGAATTTCCAAAGTGCAAGAGAAAGTGTATTCATTATGTTGCCCTATTTATAATTTTTCTATGATTGCCACTCACGCGAGTGGCAACTCACCCGCTACTCATCATTTCCTACCGTGCTCATTCTCACTTGACGAAACTCACTTTCGTCAAGTTATCATTTGACATCCAAGCGAAGCGTCAACATACTCCCCCCCATGACAGAATGTCATGAACAAAAACAAACTACACGTGCTGCTAATCGGAAGGCTTCGCAACAGGCAACAAGCAAATTTTAGCTACTGGACGCGTAACTATTCCTTTTGCCGTTTTCAACTTCACTACACGCGTAAGCTGATCTTCTCCTGGGTGTACATCGATGATGCGAGCAAGTGGCCATCGGGTGATAGGGAGCGAATCGTCCGCAAGGATGACCAGTCTGCCAGGTACTATTTCGCTACGATTCACTACCTTATTATCCTTCTGCATTTCCTGCAGATATTCGGTTGTCCAATGCTTCCAAAAGCGTTGCACAAGCAATTGCCAGCTCTGCAATTCGTCTAACGTGTATGGTTTCAGTCGTGTGTAGTCGGGAACCGGGACAGCATGCATAGAAGAACCGATCAGGAAGTGCGCCGGCGTAAGCGCTGCCAAATCATTGGGTCATCCGTCATTGGCAACAAAGGACGCGAGTTCATTGCCGCTTCTATTTGCTGCAGAATGGTGCTGTATCCCTCGTAAGACAGCCTCGAACTGCCTAGCTGCCTGTAGAGATGTCGTTTGGCCGTCTTAACCGCTGCTTCCCACAATCCACCAAAATGTGGGGCCTTAGGTGGGGTAAAGTGCCAAGTTATGCCCCTGTCCGAACAGTTGGATGCGATGACGTTTTGGTGCTGTTCGTTCTGTAACATATCAAACAATTCATTAAGTTCGTGTGCCGCACCTTCAAAGTTTTTTCCGTTATCGGAGTATATGTCCGATGGTAATCCTCGCCGGGATGTGAAGCGATGTAATGCGGCCAAGAAGCCTGCCGTGGAGAGATCGCCCACCAGCTCCAAATGCACTGCCTTCGTTGAAAAACACACAAACACACACAAGTAGCATTTAGCGGCAGCGGCTCTCTTGTGTGCGGGTTTCAGATACAGCGGGCCGGCATAATCCACTCCAGTTATGGAAAACGGCCGGCTCGGGGTGATGCGTTCATACGGGAGTTGACCAGTTTGTTGTTGTGTCAGCTGCGGATCCTGACGAATGCAACGAAAGCAATTCCTCACTACGTTTTTTACTAGCCGACGTCCATCGAGTGGCCAATATTCCTCACGTATCCGGGAAAGTAGTAGTCTTCCCCCGCCATGCATCAGCTTCTCATGTATGTGCACCGCGATGAGATGAGCCAGCTGATGGTTTTTGGGAAGCAGGATGGGATGCTTGAACTGGTACGGTAGCTGTGCAAGTTTCAAGCGGCCTCCTACTCGTAATATTCCATCGTTGTCGAGAAACGGATTCAATCGCCGTAGAGGTGATTGTTTTCGTACCATTTCTCCCTTTTTCAGCAGTTGGATCTCTGATGAAAACTCGTGCTCTTGTGCCAGTTTACAAAGCACGATTTTAGCTGCTTCTATAGCCTCAGGGGTGATCGGTAATGCTGCTGAGGTAACTTGTGATGACTGTAGTGTACGTGTCTTGTGTTTTGTGTTGTGTATGAAACGTGTGCAGTATGCAATTATATGTACCAATTTGGTGTAGGACGACGACAAATTGAACCAATGGTGAGTGGTTTGTATACTTGCAACTACAGCACTCACCTGACGAATTTCCATATCCGTTTCAGCAGTCAGTGATGGATTTGACATTGGCCATTTGGAGGGGGATAGCGCCAACCATTCAGGACCACAGCTCCAAATCGATCCTTTTAGCATTTCAGCTGCTGACATCCCTCGAGACACCAGATCGGCGGGATTCGATGAACCGGAATGTGTTTCCATTGACGAGGGTGCGAATAGTTCTGGATCTCAGCAACACGATTCGCCACGAATGTTTTCCAGGTGTTGGGTGGAGACGCTATCCAGTTTAGCGTTACCGTCGAATCCGACCAGAAAACGATTCGGTTGTGTCGATTCCCATAGCGCGTCTAACACGATGATGAAGATGTGCTCCTAACACGGCCGCGCAGAGCTCCAATCTTGGTAATGTAACTCGTTTTAGTGGAGCTACACGCGATTTCGACGCGAGCAGGCTGACTCGTACTCGTCCCTGCTGGTCCTCACAGCGCGCATAAATGCAGGCACCATAAGCAACTTCTGACGCGTCTGCAAATGTATGGAACTGTATTTTAGAGTTAGGTAAGAGCACATACCGTTCGCTTTTGAAGCTTTCCAAATCCTTCCAGTCGTCAGTAACCGATTTCCATTTGTTACAGATGTGTACAGGGACCGGATCGTCCCATCCGATTTTCTGCAGCCACAACTCCTGCATTAGCAATTTCGCGCGTATGATGACTGGAGCGATCAATCCAAGTGGATCAAACATTCGAGCAATGTTTGACAATATGGATCGCATGGTGAGGTTGGCGGTTTCCATTATTGCAGTCGACTCAAAGCACAAAACATCTAGTTCGGGCTTCCATGCGATACCAAGTGCCTTCACAGTCTCGTTCGGCACAAACTGCAGTGATGACTGTGTACCGATATGCTCTGCTGGTAAACCACTTAGTACGCCTAAACAGTTGGATGTCCACTTCCGGAGTTCAAACCCGCCCTTGGAGAGTAACTCGGAAAGTTGCTGACGAAGCTCGCGAGCTTCACTCACGCTGTTAGCTCCGCCAATGAAGTCGTCTACATAAAAATTGTGTCTCAGTGCGGGTGAAGCTAGTGGAAAGTCAGCACCTTCATCTTCCGCAAGCTGCAGCAATGTACGAGTGGCCAAGAACGATGATGGAGACAAACCATATGTCACAGTATTCAGCTCGTACAATTCAATCGGCGATTGCGGTGAGAAACGGAAGAAAATGCGAACCAATCGTCGATCATCCGGATGCAGCACAATTTGTCGATACATTTTGGCGATATCAGCTACGACAGCAATCTTATAGGTGCGGAAACGCAAAATAATATCGATGAGTTCATCCTGAACTATGGGTCCAACCCGCAGAGTTTCATTCAGCGAAAGCCAGTTGACGTTTTAGCCGAGCCATCAAAACTACTCTGACCTTTGTGGTGGTACTTGACGCTTTAAAAACTGGATGGTGTGGTAAATAATAAGCAGCTGTATCATCACAATCAGTGCTTATAGGAGACATGTGACCCAGTGCTAAGTACTACTCCTTCATAAAGTCTTGGTACGCTTCTCGAAGTGCTGGATCTCGTTCCAATCTCCGCTCGAGAAGCTCAAAACGACGAATGGCCTGAGGTCTAGAAAGCCGAGCTTTGCATCAAAGTCGGGCTGTTTCGGTAGGCGAACAATATATCTACCACTATCGTCACGTTTGGTGGTATGCTTATAGAACGATTCACAATGTCGTTCGTCTGGTGAGTATCCATCATTCATGGTTAATTTTCTAATTGCCAAAATCTTTGTAACGAATCCTCCAAGGATGCCATACAGACGATTGTATATGATGCGGTGGGATCGGTTTTAGGTGAAGAATTGTCACTGCCAGTTGGACCAGTCATTACCCAGCCGAAAACGCTGTCTATCATCACGGGCTGATGAGGTGCAGGACGGAACTGAGTTGCATTCTCAAAGAAAGTGTGGTAATGACGAGCACCAAGAATGAGGTCTACAGGAGCAGCTTTGTTGAACAGAGGGTCTGCTAAAGCGAAACCAGGTGGTATCTTCCAATCGCTGATGTCTATGTCGCGCGTTGGTAGATTTGCAATCAAATTGTCAACAATCAACAACTCAGTGTTCACAGTGAACGAACTGGATCGAGAGACAATCTGTGCCTGTACGGACTCCCGTACTGTCTTTGTAGCTTGTCCTGCTCCAATGACGGTAATGTTCACATTACTTTTCTTCAGCCGTAAGCGATGAGCGAGTCGATCGCTTATTAGATTCGGTTGCGATGCGCTGTCCAACAGCGCCCGCGCAGGATGTTGCTATTCCGAAATCGTCTATGATATTTATCATAGCAGTTTGCAGTATGACTTGTTCGGGTGCATGCTGCAATGCTGCTGCAAATGTGCGTTGTGTATTGTTTGTGGCTGTGTGATCGCTAGTGGTGTTTTGTGTGTGTGTTGCTGAGGTGCAGTGAAATTTGGGTTATGGTGAGCGTGATGCTGTGGTGTAGTGGAAGCTTGGCTGTTATGTGCGTAGTGCAATTTTGTGTGGTGTGCGGCATTACAGTAACGGCATTTGTACTGTGATGGACAATCTCGAGCCATATGATTATCGCGTAAACAATTTAAGCACAAACGCGAGGTCATAGCAAACCGATGGCGTTCCTTCGGGTCCATCCGCTCGAAACGCGGACATTTCAGAAGGTTGTGCGCGGAGTTGCATAGCATGCAATTCGGCATTTCATGCGATGTGGAAGCAAAACTGGCTTGGCGAAGAACGGTCATTCTCCGTACGGGAGCTAGGTCGTTACCCTGAGACGTATGACAGTTGTTGACAAGCAACGTCTCCAATACACGCATACGACGGTGCAAGAACGAAATCAAACTGTCGTAACTGGGATCGTTATTGCTTGAGGCTTGCTCCTCCCAATCGCGTAAAGTAATTATCGGAAGTTTAGTGCATAGCAAATGCTCGAGAATGCTACCCCATGTATTTGTTTCTTCTCCTAAGTGTTGCAAAATCTTTGTGTGTCTCTCAAATTCATCTACAAGGTGGTGCAATGTTTGCAACGCTTTCCTTCTGTACAGCTGGGATGGCAAACATTGCTTGCAAATGGCGTTTTTTCAGGAGGTATTCATTCGAGTATCGCTCCGTTAGAGTGTTCCATGCTAAATCATAATTAGCTGCGCTTATGGTGATTGATTCTATCACTTGAGCAGCTTCTCCTTTAACCGCGGCGCGCAAATAGTGAAATTTTTGAATGGCCGGTAAATCCATATTATTATGAATTAAGCACTCAAACGTATCGCGGAATGTCAACCATTGCATATAGTCCCCCGTGAATTCAGGCAGCGCAATGGTAGGAAGTTTGATGCCCTTTAACGGATTCGCTCCGGTACTCGATTGGGCATTTTGAAACTGCTCTTTTGGTAACCTTGCTTGCAGCTGGGATTGCACAAGAATTAATCTATCCTCAAAACTTTCTCTGAGTGTAGCATTTTGCGACACTTCTTCCGGAGTGTCGGCAGAATCTTCCAATTGTTGCTGCACAGCTTCCAAATCCGCACACAGCTTATCGAACCTTTTAACGCGTATTTCCACCTCTACTTGATCCCGTTCAGGGACGAAATCCTTAATGAATTTCTCGTATCGCGAGAGAATTCCCAATAAAACATCCGCCGGGACGCAAAACAACGGCGGTGTGGCCATTATGTTAGTGGATGTGGGTGTTTGCGATTACAGTGACTTGCGTGATGCGGCAAAATCAGCTGTAAGTTTGCGGCAATCCAAAAAGTGTGTGGCACAAGCGGTAAAACGAAACCCCGATGCAATTATCGAAACTTGCGATTTAAAAACCGATATTCGCACAATCCTGGTCACGGCACCATGAACAATCGCGTATGTTTCGGATGATTTTGCGTGGGCTGAATATTTACCGCTGTGTGTTGAATTTCCAAAGTGCAAGAGAAAGTGTATTCATTATGTTGCCCTATTTATAATTTTTCTATGATTGCCACTCACGCGAGTGGCAACTCACCCGCTACTCATCATTTCCTACCGTGCTCATTCTCACTTGACGAAACTCACTTTCGTCAAGTTATCATTTGACATCCAGCGAAGCGTCAAC